>NC_056732.1:1760935284-1761235284 GCF_019279795.1 Protopterus annectens | reverse complement strand
CAGGAAGCCCGGCAAATGCCCAACACCCCAATACTGAGTAAGTAACATTAAAAATCATTTATTAAGAAAGAGAAATAGCTGATAATATGTAGATGTGTTTACCAATATCAGTACATTTATTTTACAGCTGCAGGTGTACGGACTGCGAATCGCAGAGCCCATGCTGGTAGGCTCCTGCGATTACACCACCAGGCAGGTTAGTGGACCTCTCTTTCTAACTGTACAAAATAAATTGCCTGTCAGCTTGTAAAACAGTGCAGTGTAGTGAGTTACCATACTGAAATGCAAATAACAGTGAAAGAGAGAATCTGTTAGATGCACATAACCTGTAGTAGCCAGTGTATGACAGACACAGAAGATCAGTTAAAGTCAAGTGTGAGTAATATTTCCCCTGTGTAAGCTGTGAAGCCAAGCACAAGTGAGACTGTTTGAAAGGATAGTTGTAATCATGTAGAACATGCCAAGAAAGGCTAGAATCCTGTGCCAGTCTTAATTGTAACTATACAAGAAGTGAGAGTGTGTGAAAGAGACATGTCTCCAGCACAAATCTTGAATTAACTCCTGAATAAAGCATTCTACAGTCAGTACAGCATGAAATAAATGATAAAGACACAGAAAATATAACTTGTTCAGAAAGATGTGTATCCCACAGGTTAGATATGTATCTGTACCTAAGAAATATGCAAATATGACTAGTTTGTATGCAATACCAACCATCCACAGTTGGCCAGAGCCATAGAAATGAAATGTAGCAGGATGCTGTAACTGAACAGAGGCAGATCTGAACATGTACAAATAGAAATGCAATGGTCTATGAATGTAGCAGAAACTGTGCCATCATCAACATGCATCTGTTTGCAGATAGGAAAGTGTAGCTAGATCTGTAGTGTGCATATATCTGCAGCTATTATAGAATTAGAGCTATGTATATGTAATTGCAGTTGTTAATGTAATATTTCTCTACCCTACCCTAAATCCACCAATAATTTATCACGCATTAAATGGGTATGTGTACTTGCAATAAATTTCCATGGACATGTGTCCTGTTGACAATTGTCCTGTTGGTTCTGAAATATTTGCATGATTGACGATGCATGTGCCCCGCTCATACATCCGAACCTGATGGCCTGTTGCCATCAATCCACCCTGCATGCTGTGTGAATGTGTACTGTTGTTGAAAAAATGCATGTGTTATGCCTGCTGTTTACTGTTCTGAATATATGGGTGCTTGATTAATGGGAATACTAATGCATGCTGTTACAACTAATTCTGCATGGTACTGTCTGCTACTAATACACACCATTCTAAATTATTATCAAACACAGAACAACGGGGAAGGCGGGTCCCAGCGGACCCACCTCTCCCATCTCAGCTGGCGACTGCACCTGGCACTAGTGCCCAGGCTGGACCCTCCTCCGGTGGCCCTGTGCCACCTGTAGGTCGAAGCGCTGCAGGGGATGGGGCTCGTCCCCCCTCTGCAAGCGTGGCTGGAGGAGAACGCACACTCACCCTCCGTGGTGTCCAGACTGTGGTGCGTAGAGAGATCAGGCACTCTGTGCTTGAGCCCCTACGTCAGCTCGAGGCGCGGGTGGCATAACTGGTGGGCGTGCCCGCTGCCCCACCTACACAGCCCCCAGCACAGCCCCATCCTGGGCAGTGAAGGCACAGTGGCAACTGCCTATGGGTGGGGATTTCAGTTCCACTGTTGCCATCTGTGGGCTCATGGGCTCTGGAGATCCCAACATCCGTCCCCGTCAAATGTTTATACCCCCCACATGTGTCATGCACCAGCCCTGTATGCATCTTGTCTGTCTTGTCTGTGAACCTCCCCAACCTACCTCCCCAACTATACCTACTACCTGTACCTGACATACCACTCTCCCCTGAACAAAAAAAAAAAAAAGGGCACTCTGTTCCCGCAAAAAAAATACGCCCCATACATAGCTGCCCATTTTGCAGACATGTCTGCTGGATTGGCTATAGAACACATGCTGTTGTCCTCACCCCTCTCTCAGGGGTGGAAGGTTTCAAATTCCACATGAAATTCATATGTATGCACAGTTGTTGCTGATAAAGAAATGGGCAGCTATGGTCCTTTCCTACACCCTTCCTGCAACTCCCTTCCTGCAACTCCCGAGCTTGTTCTCCTACTGTCCTACCCTCTTAGTGACCCCTTTTTCACCACTTTCCTGTCTCCCCATTTTCATTTCTTTAAAAGAAATTAGTGCGGGTGTGCGCATGAGTAAGCACTGTTAAGCAGTTGTAAGCGGGTGTGCGCGAAGCTAAACGCCAGTGAGCATGTGTGAGCTCTGCGCAAACCAGCGCTAACCCGCTTACAACTGCTTAAAAGTGCCTTAGTCACTGTGACTGACAAGGCGTGTAGCCAGCTCAAAAGCAAAATAAAATCCCACTGTGAGTCCCGAACCCAGGACCTTGGAAACACTAGTCTGCATGACTTACCACTAAGCCATGACTGCAATACAACCAACACTGAGCTAGAACAAATATATCATACAATAGTAGGAAAGGATGTAAAGGGAATAAAACATGTCTACCATACAAAGCATTATATGGCTATACACTTTTAACTGTAGTTGATATCTGCAATAGTACAGTGTAAACAGAACCAGCCATGGTAGCTGACAGGAAATAGATAGCAATATAACTGTAGCAGCTTGCAAGACACACACATACTCACAGAGGGCTGACCTACAATACAGCTGTAAATATGAGACAGATACTAACCTTTACACTCACAGAACAGTGTCGACAGCATACCAGCATGGTCCCTGCCCAGAATATGTGAAGGGGCAATGCCCAATTCAGTAAACTTTATATAGCACTGTCCTGAATTAACAGTGAGAACTGCAATCAGTTCCCAACTGGCTGCATGCAATCAGGTGCAGGGGCAGGGGCAGGTGCAGGGGCCATCACATAGACATATGCAGATACCTATAAAAGCATCCTGACACCCAATCCACACATGCAATACTGTCATTGCACTTGGAGAGGAGAAGAAGTACAGGTTGAGCAAGCATTGTCTCACTTTGGAAATACATTGCCATAGAGCAGCAGCAGCAGCAGCAGCATCAGCACCATCAGCAGCAGCATCAGAAGCTGAACACACACACATACACACAGACACCTGCAGGACCACCAGTAGCCACCATAACGCAGCAGTGGTGCCAAACCTAGATAATGTAAAATTTAAACCTAATAGTGTAAATAGTGTGAAGCTGCCATATATGTGTTAGTGGTCTGTGTCAGTATGTATATGAACATGTGCATAGGACAGGGGACATATGTCAACTATCACTGAAGGATGGATACACATATGTATGTGAAGGCATGTCTGTGCTCATATCACTGTCGGTCGTACTGCAGCATACAATGGTGGGTTAACAGTAATGTACATTTACCAGTCTGTCAGTGTGGGTATACAGTTCCAAAACATAACATGCTGACTCACATATGTATCATAAGGATATGTATGCAAGGCTGTCACTATATGTATCTTCATATATATATATATATATATATATATATATATATATATATATATATGGATCTACCTGACCACATCGACACTTCAAAAGAGCGAAAACGACTTCACCGACACCACATAATCAACAGTTCACAAACACGACACCGCATACACTCGACACATCATAACAACAAACAAAACAAATCCCCTATCCAAAACCCACACACACAACACAAGCACACCAAAATCCTTACAAACCAACACTAACCCATACATACACAACTATCTACAACCCTAACCCAAACCCTTACCCTAAGGTACGTCACTATCGCACACTCACCTAACCCACGCCCTAACCCTAACTCACTTAACCCACCCCTAACCCAAAAACTATCACTACTGCACCCTTACCTAACCCGTGCCCTAACCCTACTATCCCACCCCTATCCCTACAGACCGCCAACATCACACACTTACCTTACTCGCACCCTTACCTAACCCGCACCCTAACCCTAACTCACTTATCCCACCCCTATCCCTACACACCGTCAACATCGCACACTTACCTTACTCGCACCCTAATGTCCGTCACTACTGCATACTTACAAATCCTTTCACCATCTCAGTGTTCTCAGCGTCGGTGTCTTCCTCCATCGGTCTTCTGCCTTGTCGATCTTCTGGTGTCGGTGAAGTTGTTTTCGCTCTTTTGAAGTGTCTATGTAGTCAGGTAGATCCATATATATAGGATATGTACATCTACACATATGTAATACACACATGCATATACAGATATGTGGAGATACATGTACCTACACGGATCTGACTATCAACACATACATATCAGTATCACACACTCACCCTGCCCCATACTGTGTCCCTCTGTCACCCTTGCTGCTCCCTCTCTGTCTACAGCTAAAACATCACATGTAAAGCTCTACAGATATGTGGATGTGTAGACAGACATATCTACACATGAGTGTACATGTTTATATACATGTATACAGAGACACAGAGTCACAGTGAGTGAGGCACATGTGCACAGATGTATTGCAACAGGTGCCTGGTGACAAAGGAACACAGTGGACACCGCTGCCAATACTGGGGTATCATACCCCATACCTAGTTACCTACACCAGTAACCAGCACAGATGTGTCAGGTTGGCCAGTACTACATGTGCACACTCCCCATGCATACATGTTAGACATACCCCTGCAGAATTTTTATCGGATAGGTCATATGCCATAACAGACACCCTGGGCTATCTGTAGTGTGTCAGTGTATGACATATGTTCTAGATATGTGATCCCACTGGTGAGGTACTAATGTGGACTCCCCTGCTGGTGTGTGTGCAGGTGAGTTCTACACCACATGGGGCAGTGTACTCAATCATGGCCATGATATGTGATGTGCATGTTGTGGAATGTGCCCCTGAGGTGCGGATGTGACACCTGTCATGCTGCTGTGGCCAAGGTACACTGTATTACTAAGCAAGCCATCTGTGCGGATGTCAGGTGAGAGTACCTGACTCTCCAGGATACAAATGTCTCAGATTAACGTGTCTGTACCCAGTGGGTGGATGTCTATCATAAATGTTATGTGTATGGTGTTGTCCATAAAGGTGATAACCATACATCACATGCTGCTCAATGTTAGGCCATGTGTCTGCCAGCAGCTGTCCAAGGTAGTGTAGCATGTCTGTAGGATGTGTGTGTCTGTTGGTGTATTGACTATGACACTTACTATGCAGGAAGTTGGTAACATAGCCATCCACAACACAGCCATGTTAGGTTCCATGTCTGAGATGTTAATGAGAAATGAAGGCCCCAATGTGAGAGGTCTGCGGGATACAGGTCGTGACTGGCCACGGCGTTGACATCAATCATGCAATATTAACAGTATGGATGTGGTTGTCTAGCCAGGTTGTTACCAAACATGTGACATAGGTATGAACATGTACCCACATGGACTTGTGTATGATGCCTGAGTGGGGTATTGTGTGGAAGGCCTACAGCAGTACCAGCTAGGCTGTATGTCCCGCCCAGCCCCCAACAATGGCTGTAGTGACCACTTGTGTACGGTCAACCATGGTGGAAAGGCAGCGTCAGCAACATGGACATCCACACTGTGTGTGCGCATGTGTCTGTACGACCACAATGTTGCAGTATGTCAGTGCCAGCATGACCCCGTACACAGCAACTTACACCAGGCTGGGTAAGGCTTAGTTGCAGTATCTTCCAGGGTCTGTACTAGTGGAACCTGTGTGTAGTGGGACAACAGTACATGTAGCATGCATCTGGGGATACCATCAGGTCATATACATGCTGAGTCGTCTGCTACGCTCAGTCGAGCAGCATATGACATATGTTTAAGACCCGTTATCCTCTTGGTGAGGAACTTTTGGGGTCTTTCCAACTGCTGCAGGTGTCGGGTAAGATACATCCCAAATGGGGCATTATACTCAATCATTGGCCTAATAAGAGATGAGTGCAGGGGCACAATGACCTCTCTTGATCTAGATGAGAAACCCTTCATGATAAGGTGGGCAATATAGAAGGTCTTCCTAACTACATTGGCAATGTGAGTGTCAAATGAGAGGTTACTGTCAACCTGGGTCCCTAGGTCCCTGATTACCTCTTCCATACTTAATGGATTACCACCTATTTGGTAATTTGTGGGTACCTTGTTTTTCCCAAAGGGTATGACTATACATGTTTTGGCGTTAAGCTTAAGGCCATGGCTCTGCCACCAATTATCCGTTTCTATGAGTCCTCTCTGGAGGATGTTTGTGTCCACTGGAGTATCAATTATGATGCCCAGTTTGCAGTCATCTGCGAACGTTGTCAGCCACAATCCTCCTATGTTTGCCTGTACCTCAGAAAAATAAATGTCAAACAAGAGGGGTCCCAGGACTGAGCCCTGTGGGACACCGCTTGTGACTGGCTTAGAGTCTGACATAGCTCCAGCAACTCTGACCCTGTGGGTTCTGTCCTTGAGCCAGTTTGCAACCCATCTCATGACATATGGGTTTACATTTAAGCTGGTGAGTTTGTCGATCATGCATGTAGGAATCCTGTTGTATGCAAGTTGGTGTGTAGTGTTGTACAGTCGTCGGCTCACCAGTGATATCTGCACATGTACATGCGTATCCCTCAAGAGACACACAGGTGCTACATATGGCTCAGTATAATAACAGCATATCTGAGTATCATGTCTACTATGTGTGCCATATGATGCTGTAATACCATTCTGTTAACCATTTTCTGTTTACTTACAGGTAATAGCGCGACACAGGAATCCTGCCTACTCTGCTGCGGAAGATGAAGAACTACACCAGAGCCTGGTGCGGGATTACAACATCCTGTTTTCCCGCACCAGCCAGAATCAGCAGGAGAGGGCTGCAATGAGGCATGACCTTGTCTGCTGGATAAATGATATTGGCACGCACAATCGGACTTATGAGCAGGTACGTCATCACTGCAGTGATTTGATCAGAAATGTCTGCCAGCATGCCGCAGATATCCACAGGCAACAGGTCGTCATAGGGGGTGGGGTGACCATACATCCCCCCCTCACCAGACTGGAGGGATTGCTCCTCAGTGTTGTGGCTCCAGCCCAGGAACACCTGCAGCATGTTACATGCATTATGCTGGAGGCTGGAGCCACACAGCAGCACGATACGGAGCGTGCAGGTAATATACCATATGTATACTTCACTGTCTTGTACACTGTTAGTAGATGCATGTGGAAGGCGTGTTTGCGGTGTGTATCTGCCACCTCTGTGTGAATGTGTGCATGTGTGCTATAGGTATTATCAGCAACTGCCATTGCAATGGCTAGTAATGTACTATAGAACTGTGGTATCTGCTGTATCAATGGCACACTTGTGCCCACTGACAGTACTCCTTTCATGTCTGCAGGTCCCTGCGGTGTCACATCAGGGCAGTCCATCCAGGCTGGTGAGTGTGTATTAAGTAATTGTAATATAGTTTGTTCAGCACTAGTCATACTACTGTCTTGCAGTTGTGCTCAGTATTCATAGTGTGTGGTGTGCATGTGTGCATGTGTGCACGATGTGGTGTGTGCATGTGTGCATGTATGCATGTGCGCATGTGTGCATGTGTCTATGTGTGCACGTCCTGGCATGTGCATGTGTGCATGTGTGCATGACTTGGCGTGTGCATGTGTGCATGTGTGCATGTGTGCACGTCTTGACGTGTGCACGTCTCGACGTGTGCATGTGTGCATGTGTGCACATCTTGCCGTGTGCATGTGTGCATGTGTGCATGTGTGCACATCTTGGCGTGTGCATGTGTGCATCACCGTTAACAGTGTGTACATTTTGTAAACCATGGTTCCTGTCTTCCCCCCACAGGTTCTGTTGCTGCTCTGGTGTCCTGCAGCAAAGAACCAGAATCTGGTGCCCCTGGTATGGATGATGATGATATGTGTGTAATGGCACAGGAGGGTATGTCGGTGGTGGTCATTGGTCAGCCAATTGACAGTACACAGCTGTCCACACCATCGATGCGCACAGTAGTCCTGCCTATACATCCCCTATCACCAATGTCCCTAGGTGATGGACAGGTTGTAGTGGGCATAGACCAGGGTAATGTGGTGGCTGTGGCAAATGCTTCCCCACACAGCAGCCATGGGCATGGTCCTGAGGTGCTACCAAAGAGACAGTTCCCCATGGGTTCTCAGGGGAGTATCCGTGGACATACAGCCCCTGGCAGGCGTGCCCACAGAGGAATGTTTACCTTGGCTATGTTCCGGGCTGTCATGCAGGCACAGTCTCATATGGAAAGGTACACCAGGCAGGGTCTGAAGGAGCTGAGAGCATGTCGCACCGCCATGACAGACGGTATGCGTGACATTGCGGATGCTATCCGCAATTTCACCGACGTCATAGACCGACGTTGTGGGGACATATTACAGCAGGTCCACAACATCACGTCCATGAGCCAGGGCAATGGTGGACGGTTGCGGCATCGACGTGGCCGCATGCCAGCAACCACTGCTGCTGGCAGTCAGCGTGGATGACAACAGGCCCCCGGCTGCACACATAGTGCCAGCAGCAGCCCCAGCAATGCTGGGTCTGTGCTGTCATATGACTGCCCCAGGAGACCACGTGCACGTGTCTCTGGACAGTCCCGACAGGGACCTGTGTCCAGTCAACATACCCCTGCTTCTGATGACAGTACCCAGTCAGGGTTGGTACCGGCTACAGTCCGTAGCACCCCTGCCAGGCACAGGTACCGTGTCCGTGCCCACAGACACTGATCTGTATGACCTGGCAGGTGCAGTCTGTGGCTGTCCACAACAACTAGTATGTGGCAGCCATGACGTGGTACTATGTGCATGCATACACACATGCAACTGTAACCCAAGTAGGGCTACCGCACACACGCACACACTGCAGCAACACTGGCCCACCCTCTATGTTTGTCCCTCACATACACGCACACACATACATGCCAATTGGTGGTATCAGTGGCTGTCTCAGGCATGCCTATTCCACACCCTGTGCATATGATGAAACTGTGCCGCCACCTGCAATCACTAACATCAGTGCAGGTACAGGGTAACATGTTGCTGATGCACAGGGTGACCACATACGATTGTAATAATTGTAACATGTGTATCACAGTACTGTATATCCCAGCATGGCTGATGCAGTATCTGTATGACTGGCCTGTATCATTACATACACCCATTGTAGGTACCATAGTGTGACAGCTGCACATCCTTGCATACTGGTGTGAGGGTGACAAGTGATAGCCACATATACAGGTAGCACGAGGGGAGGGTATCTTGATAACTGTGCAGTACCACGTTCATTGCTATTACACTGAATATGACATACCGTGTGTGTTAACATGGACATATGCGTTGTTCATTCCTGGGAACATGTTCACAGTACCTGGATATGCCAATGTTACCTACTGATATTGGTACGCCGTAAATGTTGTGCAATGGTCCACCTACAGCCATACATACTGTAGTGGTGTTTGCATGCATGTTTGCTTGACATTCCCTGGAACACTGCTACCACCTGGCAGGTAGGTGTACAGACCCTCTGTGGAGGCATACCGACATCTGCAGACCTCACTATCTGTATGTTGCTGTCCCACCTGGCTGAACACACATGTCTGCCCTGGTCGCATAGACGGTGCCTGTGACACCTTGCATGAGACGTACCTGGCTTGTGGCCACATGTGCACTCAATGATGCCAGCGCAAGAACCTTGGGAGGATGACACACACACATACCCACCTTCAGTAGGTTGATCCCTATTGGCCCTGTGTGGAGGTAATCCCCACGCCACTCACACTACCGTGTTAGCATGTGTGAGGGTAACTTGGGGATCACCTCTGTGGTGCAGTTGTGGCAAATGTCGCTCATGTGCCGATGACACAGCTGCCACATGTATGCAATCCACACTCTCCCCTGGCCATGGATGGAACACACGTGTGGGATGCTACCACATAGCTAACGTGGGGACTGAGCAGTCTGAGGCCAGTGCTGCCATACCCTGTCAACTGGTATGACATACTGCAGTGCCGACAATAGCAACATTCTGGCATACATCCGCACTGGCAGATGTCCACACACATGGACACACAGAGCCTACCTGGGGGCCACAAACTGCATTCTGCCTCTGCATCACACACATCCACAGATGGCACACAGACATATAATAAGATGGACAGAGCACATGCCACACATGGCACATACATCGTGTGTGCCAAATACTGACAGGCTGCAGGGATACATGTCACATGTGCTACAGCTGCATCAGGCACCTCTCCTGGCTGTTGCAGTGTTGTCCTGGAGAGCAGGCTGTAAAAGGTGGCTGTCACACTGCTATGCACGTGGGCCAGTTTTGTGCGCTGGGGAAGACACAGTGAATGTTGGTGGCAGCTTGCATGTGTCACCCATGGTCCTTTATATATTGCCAATGGCTGGTGTTACACACGTAATGGCCTTTGATGCAGGGTCCACATTACATAGCCACTTACACAGGTACTACACGTGATTTAACTCATACAGTCAAGCTGCACAGCACCAGCAGAGTACACTACAAGTAGTATGCAATGGACATTGTCCTCAGCATGATCTGCAATATATGTGCAGTGACAGAGTCCTGATGCAGGCCTCACAGGGGCACCCCAGTGATGGCAGGTTATACCTCATACCATGGCCAACATCCCCTACAGTGTGTTGCACTGCCTTCTGGTGCATAGCCTGTCACACACAATACTCCCATACACAGGATACACACCTGTCTTCCCACACAACACTGGGAATATGACAGACTCCACATATGTCACCATATGGCTGTGCTGCATCCATCAGACCATTGTGTGTGAGCATTACTGTAGCAAACACACAGTACCTGACAGATTCCTAACATGCAGTCACTGAATTGCGGTGGGAATACATCAAAACACACACACCACAGCTGGGGACAGGCCTCACATGCTCATCTACCACTTGTGGTGTATAGGCCACTGGGCAGTTGTGTAACCCCCACTGTTAGGATGTCACCATGTACATCTCGGACAGTACTTAGACATACCACATGCAGCCACTACACAGCATGACTCGGCCATACTGTTATGCTGTGAAAATGACATGTCTTCACTTGAGCCATGTGTCAGAGACATGGGTACCATTTCCGGACACAATTACATATGTGTATGGGGCACACACATACATGCTGTGTGCATGCCCAGTACTGTTTTGGGCATTGTCATGCATTGATGTGTCCATCACCCACACATGCATTCTGTGGGACACACACACACGTGGGATGTGTGTGTTATGTATACATAACAAACTGTGCTCCAACAGTGGTATGGGACACAGTAGCACAGTGCACTGTATGCATAAATGTCCAGTCTGCCCTGTTTGCCTGTACATATGGTGTGGAGTAATCACCTGTGTCTCCTGGGGGAATATGCATCATGTGATGTGTTGTCCTAGTTGCCAAAATGACATGATTACCCACACTTGCAATTACACACCCCCTACTACCCCCACAGACACACACACACTTGCAGGATCAAAACCCATACCTGAGTACATCATGACACACAGGGGTGGTGCATTAGCACAGCACAGTATTCACACTGCTGCTAAGTTGTAATTCCTGGCCCTTACATGTTGGGCGCTGCCATCATCGGTGTTTGTAAAGTGGAATGTGCATGATGTGGTGTGTTCCCATGTGTGACAAAACTGAACTGTCATGTCATACAGATGTACACAAATTAAAACACCCCTCATTCAAACACACACACACACACACTTGCCATCTGCTGGATTCAAACCCCTATCTAACTATGTTATGACTCCTGACAGGGACGCATTAGCTGAGCGCGCTATACGGATTACTGTGACATGTACTGTGTTACATTGTACTTGTAGTGTGCTGACATCATCACTGTTTGCAAATGGGAATTTGCTTGCTGTAGTGTTTTCCCCTAAGTGACAAAATGCACTTTACTTTCATACAGAGTTTCCCATAGACAAACAGCCCTCATTCAAACACACACACACACTTGCTATCTGCTGGATTCAAACCCCGACCTAACTACGTTATGACTCTTGACAGGGATGCATTAGCTGAGCGCACTATACGGATTAGTGTGACATGTACTGTGTTACACTGTACTTGTAGTGTGCTGACATCATCACTGTTTGCAACAGGGAATTTGCTTGCTGTAGTGTTTTCCCCTAAGTGACAAAATGCACTTTACTTTCATACAGAGTTTCCCATAGACAAACAGCCCTCATTCAAACACACACACACCTGCCATCTGCTGGATTCAAACCCCTACCTAACTATGTTATGATTCTTGGCAGGGACGCATTAGCCAAACGTGCTATACTGATTACTGCGACATGCACTGTGTTACACTGTACTTGTAGTGTGCTGACATCATCACTGTTTGCAAAGGGGAATTTGCTTGCTGTAGTGTTTTCCCCTAAGTGACAAAATGCACTTTACTTTCATACAGAGTTTCCCATAGATAAACAGCCCTCATTCAAACACACACACACTTGCCATCTGCTGGATTCAAACCCCTACCTAACTATGTTATGACTCTTAACAGGGATGCATTAGCTGAGTGCGCTATACGGATTACTGCAACATGTACTGTGTTACACTGTACTTGTAGTGTGCTGACATCATCACTGTTTGCAAAGGGGAATTTGCTTGCTGTAGTGTTTTCCCCTAAGTGACAAAATGCACTTTACTTTCATACAGAGTTTCCCATAGACAAACAGCCTTCATTCAAACACACACACACTTGCCATCTGCTGGATTCAAACCCCTAACTAACTAACCCCTAACTAACTATGTTATGACTCTTGACAGGGACGCATTAGCTGAGTGCGCTAACTGCATTACTGGTATATCTAGCCTTTCCTGCTGTACTTCAAGGATGCTGACATCATCTCTGTGTACAGACTGCATTTTACAGTGACTGCAGTGTTGCAATGTTTGCCAAAAGGGACGGTTCTCCCACACTTGTAATTACACACACACTAATACACCATACACACACACACCACTTGCAGGATTCAAACCCCTACCTAACTAGGTTATGACACTAGAGTGATACACATTAGCAGAGCGCGCTAGATGAATTATTGGGAGGTTCCTCTTCTCTGTCTGTACATATAGGGTGCTGACATCATCTGTGTTTACAGGGGGAATATGCAGATACCGGCATGTTGTAGTAGTTCACAGCAGGGACAGATCTCCCATGTATGCATGTGAGCGGGATCCAGTACTGTACTTGTGTCTCTGTTGTGATTTCACTGTGTGCAGTGGACAGATATGTGTATTGTGGTATTTCCCATATTAACACAAACACATGTCAGATATGTGTGTTCAACTGCTAAACTGGGACATGGCCTATGTGTGTGAGCATGCCCAGTTCACAGTTGATATGGCTTCCTGACTGACACGTCTCATGTATCTAAGTGTGTGAGCATGCCCAGTGTGTACTTTCCAGGAGTCTTAACCTGAAGATGCACACACACTCCAAGCTGTCGTCAGTATGGGTAACATTGATATCTATGCAGTGACAGAACCCTGGTTCAAGTCATTGGAGAGCACCCCAGCACTACCAGGCTATACCTCAGATCATGCTTTTCAGATCCGAAACTCAGACATAACCACAAAAGGTGGGGGAGTTTCCACATTGATCAAGGATATCCACACATCCAGGTTAGTGGCATTGCAGAAAGTATCGAAGACCATCCATGTGCAAATAACAGTGGCCACAACTGCTATTCCGTTTACTGCATCCTACAGACCACCTCCTCACAGTCAGGGATCCCACTCAGCTTTCCTGGGACCATTGTGGAACATGTCGATGTCGCCCAATACCATTATATTATATTGTGTGACTTCAACTACCCAAACATTGACTGGGGGCACTACACAAGCCCCAGCACATTAACACACAGGTTCATGTGAAATATGAACTGAACTGCTATGGAGCATGTAGTCACCACTCCCACAAGAGGGGACAACATACTTCACCTGATCCTTACCAACATGGGGTCTCTATGTTCAGCAGCAGATGTATATCCCTCATTGGTAAGATCACACCATACATTAATGTCACTGTATGTGCACATCCACACCCCACACCCAGGCCAGCAAACCACAGTGAAACACTTCTCAAAGGCAGAATTGTCACTTCTCAAGACCAAAGTGTAATCCTTCAAGGCCTCAGGTCCACTGGGGACTATGGTCCAAACTGCAGAACCCTATATGAACACATTCCACAGACATCCCCAAGAATGCATGGGTCATGCTATCCCAAACAACAACATGTCACAATCATCCGCAGGCAGGCATCCTGTGTGCTGGAAACCTGCCATACATACACTGTACAGCAGAAGGTGTAAGCTACCACATGATGGGGAATATCCCATAATAGGGGAGGCATCTGTGATCAGTACTTGCAGTATATTATGATCCCTCATAAAACCCTCCAAAGCCAGCATTGGAGGTCAACTTGCACAGGACACCAATGACAATCTAACTCTTTTGTCAGTCATGTTAGCAACCTGGGATGGAAGTCACAGAACAGTTCTGAGTTGAATCTAAACAACAGGTAATACACCGAAACCACTGACATCACCAATATCCTGGCAGACAGGTTCAGTGCAAATGTCCCCACCACCTCTACCCCGCATGAGCAAGTACCTATCCCAGCAGAGGGTTGCCTGCCAACCAGCTGTGATGCTTGGGTGATGGCTGCTCTCTCCAACACAATAAACACTGCTTCCATGGGACCAGATGGCATCCCAGGTTGCGTCCTACATGAACTCCTTCAGGGAGTAATCCCCCGAATACAACAGCTGGACAATCTCATCCTCACCATTAGATATGTGCACACATAATGGCATACAGCAACAGTGGTCCCACTCCACACAGGGGCTGCCTCTACGGAACCTGACAACTATCACACCATGAGCCTGGCTAGCTTATTCCACAAGGCTATGGACAGGGTCATCATGGAGCTCATACACAGAGACATTGTGGACCTGCGGACACTACGTTCTACCCAGTTCAGCTTTGTCAGGGTCAGATCCTGCCTTTTGAACCTGGTTGACTTCTTCAAAACAGTCACCACAGCCATTGATGAAGGGAACGTAGTCCACACAGCCGATATGGACCATGCAAATGCATTTGACACGATACACCACTCGGCCATCATAGATATGCTATCCAGCTGACATATATACCCTTATGTCACCAGATGAGTCTCAAAGTGGCTCAAGGACAGAACACACAGAGTGAGTGTTGCAGGAGCCATGTCAGACTCGTAAACAGCAACAGGTGTCATCCCGCATGGTTCTGTCATGGGGCCACTCTTGGTTGGTATATACTTGTCTGTGGTACAGGCATATGTGGGAGGAGTATGGCTCACCAACTTTGCAGACGACTACAAACTGGCCTCCATAATTGACTCTCCAGCTGACACAGATATCCGTCAATGCGGCCTCACAGAGACAGATAACTGGTGCCAGCACTGGTGCCAGCACCATGGTTTAAGGCTAAATGCAACAAACTGTATAGTCATACTGTCATGCTAAATCTATGTGTCCACTGATTGGCACATAGATTGAAAGCCATTGTGTACAGGGAAAGTTATTAGGGACCTGGGGTCACAGGTTGTTAGCAATCTCTCCTTTGACAACCACATCGCCAGGGTGTTTAGAAAGACCTTCTACGTAGGCCACGTCAGCAGAATGGTTTTCACATGTGGTTCAGGAGAGGTAATCGTGCCCCTCATTCACCCCTCATCATGCCCATCATCGTACAATGGCCCTTTTGGGATGTACCTCACCCGACACCGGCGGCAATTATAAGGACCACAAATGTATCTCACCAAGAGGATCATGGGTCTCACACACATGCCATATGCTGCTCAGAAGGTGACTTCACACCTGTTAAGACTGCGATGGTATCCTTTAAGCACACTGTGTCAGTCTAAACAACATCCCACAATGCTGGATCCTTCACAAATGTGTTATATGGACATCTCCAGGGATGCATGGATCATGCAGTCACAAATTAATCCAACACCCTCTCCACCAAGGGCAGCCGTCCTGTCTGGCGGACCTCAGCCATGAACAGATTGTATAACACATGAGGGATGCTACTGCACGTCAGAGCAGACTCACACAAAGGGAAGGCATCTCTGATCAACACTAGCAGACAGCTACAGTCCCTCGTAACAACTTCCAAGGCCATCTTTGAGAGCTAACTCGCAAAGGACACTAACAATTACCACAAGGTCTTCTCCAGCTATGTTAGGAACGTGGCTGGGAAACCTCACATATGCTCAGTGTTACTTCACAATGACAAATAATACACTGAAACACATATATTGCCATCATTCTGGCTGACAGGTTCAGTGCAGATTTCACACATCCCTCACCTCCACAGGATGACATACATATCACAGCTGACTGTAATCTCCCTGTCATCTCAGATGTCCATGTGTGGGCAGCGCTCAGCACAGCTGTGAACACAGCATCAATGGTACCTGTCACTATCCCAGGTTGGGTGCTGCATGAACCCCAAGATGGGCTTAAGCCGCACATACCAATGCTATTTCACCTTATCCTTACTACATTATTAGTACCTGCACAGCGGTGTACAACAACAGTGATCCCACTCCCACGTTACCAGTAGGTTAGAAAGACTGTCTACCTTGCACACCTCGTCATGATGGAATTCACATCCAGATCACAGGGGGTCATTGTACCCCTATACTCCTCCCTTATCAGACCCATGATTGGGTACAATGCCCCATTTGGTATGTAACTCACCCAGCAACTGCAGCCACTGGAATGACCCCAACAGTACCTCACCAAGAGGCTCACGTGTCTCCAACATATGTCTTATTCTGCCAGACTAAAGACACTCCAGCTATATTCAGTAGCATACCACATGCTTAGAGGTGCTCTGTGCCAGACGTACAAAGCCATGTCCAAGCAGGATGTGGGTACATGCTCCACCTGGGTAGATCCACATCCGTCAGAAACACAAAAGCCACACACTTAAAGCTATGCACAGGTATGACTACAACATGCTGGAGGGATAGATTCATAACCCAGGGGCTTCCCATGGTGTGGAACAGAATCCAAATTCATGTTATGCGAAGTCCCTCACTGACACTCTTCAAGGGAAACCTTTCTGGGTGAATGGGAGACCGTAGGTTTACCCTGGGGGTTCACCTCTGTGTCACTACTAGACAGGGGCAGAGTATTGTATATCTCTTCTGTACCACTACACGGGGTGGCAAAAGCCAGATCACTATGGCTAGGTTACATAAGCCCCAGGCCAGATAGACTCGTACTTAACTATGAAATTGTGAACTGTGGATGGGGTATCATAGCTTTGTCCCACAGATTATGCCCATGTCAGTATTAGCCAGAGGCACAGTGAAGTAGACCTTACAAAGGGCACAGTATACTGACATCACGGGGTGGCATGGGCCATACAGACTCAGCCTAGGCTTATAATCCCATCAGGCCAGATAGCCTGGTATGAACCTATGAATCTATATGTTGGGATCTGTGGTCCACCACATTTGTGTTTGTGTATGGACCCCATCTTCACTTCACATGTATAGTTCAGTGGCGGACATCGGGTTGTGTTATTGCTGGCCAAATACCTTGTGTGTGGACCTGACAGGCATTATGCTGTGCCTGCAGGTTTGCCATGGGATAGTTTGCATACAATTGTCGACATCCTTTTTGACTGACCAAGCTTTGTTGACGTATTGTGTACTAGTGCAGTACTTGCACAGAGAAAGTGTAGTAATGAGGTGATCTTCTGACGCTTGACCTAGGTTTCTGTTGCAGGTGCAATATTACCATCCTCCATGCTGGGGTGTGATTGTTCTGCATGCTTCTTTGTTGCTCTGCATGTATGTTTGTGTTTCCAGCCTTGCCTATTCAAAACACTGTGGGGGTGCCAACAGCCTTTGGCAGTATCCACACAGACAGGTGTGCTGTGTGGGTGCCATCCCTGGCAGGTGGTGCATTCAGGTGGGGACATTTATTTCCTGTGACTTGCATAGCTACTTCTGCCAATTATTGTACTGGGTCATATCTTCGTAGTGTGTCATCGTGCTGGGTGCAGGTGGGCGGTTGTCAGGGATGTCATGTTTGCATATACTAGACAGTGTTACGTGGCTTAACACATGACAATCTTGCCTCAGGTGGTGCTGCAAGGTTGCCTATGTTGGATGCACATACTACACACCCTGTATATGTTGGACTACAGGTTGTGTCATGTTAGGCATCCCTGTTACTATATTGGTGTGATGGATAGGAGTATCATTCCCAGGGTTCCTACTGTGCCAGTGTATGTGCTATGTGTTGCCTCTTTGCCAGGGCCAGGGCATACTGGGCACGCCTCCTTCTGCCTACTGGGGCAGGCTCCAGTTGTTCCTCCTCCGAGTCACGCTCATCCTGTGGTGGCCTTGGCAATGGTGGGGGGCTGCCTGGGCCACCCCTCTGCTGGACCTGCTGCAGCTGTTTCCGCAGGATCATGTTATGTAGCATAGCACACACCATGACAATTTGGGTACATGTAGTTGGTCTGTACTGCAAGGCTCCACCAGATGTGTCCAGACACTGGAACCGTGACTTGAGCAACCCAAACACATGCTCTATTACATTTCTTGTTTGTGCGTGTGCTTCATTATGGCGTTCTTGTTCAGCTGTGTGAGCATTACTGATGGGTGTCATCAGCCACGGCTCAAGTGCGTATCCAGCATCCCCCACTAAATGACCATGTGAGATGTCCCCAGTGGCAAATGACTGGTACAGCTGCGTCAGATGCCAGATATGGGAGTCATGGTAGCTTCCAGGGCAGCCAGCACACACACTGGTAATTATGCCCTGGGCATCACACATGACCTGGCAGTTGATGGAGGGGAAGCCCTTGCGGTTGATGTAGGCCCTACCCTGCTCACCAGCTGGTGCCTTGACGCGTATGTGCGTGCAGTCAATTGCACCCACTACCTCAGGGTATTCCGCTATTTGATGGAAGAGACGCATATTACTGGCCAATGCCTCACGGGAGTTGGGGAAGTATACGTGATCTCCGACATGTGCTGACATGGCATCCAGGAACTGGTACAGTACCCTGGATGCTGATGCCTGTGAGATCCCCATCATAGCACCAGTTGGTCTCTGGAAGGTACCTGTTGCTAGTATTCTTAGGCCAACACATACCTTTGTTTCGACTGGGATGGGTTCCCCTCTGTTGGTTCTGTGTGTGAGGCATGGCCTGCACAGCTCAACAATTTGCTGCAGGAGGTCTCTGTCCACTCTATAGCGCTCCACTATCTCCAGCTCATGTAACCCCTGATAGGTGACCCTGGGCCTATACACTCTTCGCCGTCTCCTCACTGTGGGTTGTCTGGCAGCATTGGCATTGTCACCACCCTCAGCAAGTCGCCTATGTCTTCTTATGACAGCTATGGCAGCCCCTAGCATTTTTGGTATGAGTGAAGCTTTTCAGTTTTCACTTCAATAGCTTACTCCTGTGTTGCAGTGTGTCTCTTGACAGAAACATACTGCTGTGCTGTTTGCAGTGTTTTAAAGTTGTGGGCTGGGCTAGGACTCTGCCTGTGTAAATGTCTGCTTCTAATTGTTTTCACCTGCAAGCTCCAGCAGTATTCCCTATGTACTTCCTACTAGTTGTGTTGCTTCCTTTTTCCACTCTGTTTCCTCTGGGTGGAGCAACGCCCATATCAGTTTAAACACAATCACAATGCCTTATACGCGTGCACACATGCTTCCACGGTGTTTACTCTGCTTATTCGGGTTAAAACGCACGCACACCAGTGCAAACAGCCTTATACACCCTTATACATGCTCCCACATGCTTAGTGCGACTTATACATGCGCACCACCACTTACACGTGCGCACACTGACATACTCGCACCTCCTGGCGCGCACACACGCGCATGCATGCACTGCAAGAAACTTTGGGTCTTGCAACAGTGTACACCTTCCATTTCTTGACTTTCCCATGCTTTGCTTGTGGCACACGCCTTTCCATGATGTGTGTCTGACATCTGTCACATAACACTGTTCTCCAATACACTGCATTTCTTTCAGACATTCCCCCCTGTGATATCATCTATCTCTTCCTCTGTTCCACCCCCTTTTGTAAGTCTTACACTACACAGAATGTGCTCATTTGCTATGTGACAGTGTGATTCAGTATCCTCACACTCATTTACATAGGATTGCCTACTAATGCTTAGTTACATGTCTTACACTTGGCTTCCCCCCTTAGCAACCACTACACGGTGGCCATCTTGTCTTAGGTCTCCTGGTCCCTGCATTGTACCTTCATGTATTGCATACATCCCACATCTGTGGGTTTACAACCCTCATTTTAATGTTTTATAAAGCGCACCCCGTTTGTGCGGGGTTGCACTATGTTTAAACATCACGATCGCCGAAAAAAAAAATTATTAATGTCTCTTTTTTGCATCGGACTTCCTTGCCAATGGCCACATATTTGGCCATTGGCATGCTGCCTCAGTCATATGCACGCTTTATTTGGAGCTGACATGGCTCCTGTGTGTTATTTGCAGAAACGTACTCAGTTGTTAACTGAGTACATTTCTGCAGCTAACAACTCCGTTACACGGGCTGGTTTTGCTTTCGTGGATCGCTCAAATACCTCATTTGCATGCCTTTCAGCTGCAAATGGGATATTTAGCATATCCACGCCAAGTCCGTGTAAGAGACGTTTTAGCTGGTCTCTTACACGGAGTTTAGGGCTGTTCCTGGATCGTGAGGCTTGCACGGTGTGTTACACGGCCGTTAAACGCCGTGCAAGCCTTCGTGAATCCCCCACTATCTTAGTAAGTATTGTAAACACTGTAAAGTAGACATTCCTATTATTTGTCAGTTAATTGATTTGGTACTTAAAAATATTTTTTTTCCTTTGACAATCAAGTCTTTCAACAAATAAGCAGTGTAGCGATGGGGACACCAGTAGCTGCCACCTTTGCCAATTTGGTACTTTGCTGGTGGGAAGAAGAATATTTGACAAAAATGTCACAATTTCCACATGTTAAATTTTATAGAAGAGACATAGATGACTTGTTTTTTTTTGTTTGGGCTGGTAGCTTCAGTCACTATTACAAGTTTTTGACAGAAATGAATAGTAGTATTTCATGGCTTAAATTTACGGTAGGGGAGGTAGGTAATGCAGTACATTTTTTGGATGTTAAGGTGGAGATCAACACCATAGAAAAAAGTTTTTCCAGTAACATTTACAGGAAAGACACTTTTATCAACAATTATTTACATTTGAATAGTTACAACCCCACCTATATGAAACTGAATGTTTTCAGGGGACAGGTTATCAGACTTAGTAGGATAGTCGTTTGCTTTTGCGTCATCTTAAAAGTACTCAATTGTATTTATTACTGCTTGGTGTAACTCATTCTAAGCCTTTTAGTTTAAACACTTGGGCTTCAGACCAGTTGTTTTACATTAAGAGGGTCTGTGGTCTACACTGTAGTGGCAGAACAGGTAGCTTACATCCTTCTAAGTTGGGAACTGCTGATTGAGGGCTCAGTGTCTGTTATTCTAAAAGTGTATTAATTCTGGTTTAAGCATTTGGGCTTTCAGGCCAGTTATTTTACATTAAGAGGGTTCATGGTCTGCACTCTTGTGGGAGGAGAGGCTGGACTCTACCCTTCTGAGCTGGGAATTTCTGGTTAAAGGTTTATAGTGCCTGCATATTTGAACTGTTTCTTATGAAATTGGTACACCTTGTTTGCTGTAGCATAGATTAGATCCAGGCCTGCAGAATCTAGCTTTGTTTGTATGCTTGTTGTTTGTTTGCTTATTTCCCTGGAACACTAATTCCACCTAAAACGCGGCTTTTCAGCGCTTCTGTGGATCCCTAGTGATATCTGCATTGCTTACTGTACTGATTTCCTTGTTTCACTTGAAAGAAAGTTACTGTTTGTCGTATTTGCATTTAAGTTATCTGTAACACATTGCACTTAAGTTACCTGGCACTTGCTCACTAAAGCAATTATATTAGTCAGCACTAAAAATTAAAAGCACTACACCCTCAATCCCCACTGGCCCTTGTTTTCAATTATAAAGGAATTCCCAATATTATTCTAGCATGTCCAAAGGTCAGTTGTCAATCTCCTCTCTGGTCCAGCTGGTGAATCTGGGAATCTTGAGGCAATGTTACAACTGCCTCATGTACACAGACCCTCTCCTCCTCCCAACAAATTCCAACACATGTGAGAGATGCAACCATATAGCCAAACAGAAGGCTAAGCTCTCTCAACTCAGTACTGGCATAACCAGTCAGGAGGAGAAGGAAACCACACTCACTACAATTCCAGTCTCACATAGACCTACCACGACCTACCACGATAGCAAACCAAACACATAATCACACAAAAACATACTCGGAGGCTATAAATAAAGATCTGCCTAAGCAGCAGAGACCTCCAAAGCAGACACCCAAGCAACCGCTACCCCAAAACAAAACACGTGCAACACATATCTCACAAAGCCAGTGTGCCGAACAGTCATAGGTTCATAGATTAGTACTAAGCTAACTGCCCTTGCGAGCCATTTTAAGCCTAGCCAATTATCCCTTGAGAGACTCAAACCCAGCACTTTGTGTTTGTAAGGCAAACACCTTAACCATTAGGCCACCCTTTTCTCTTCCGATTAGGCCACCCTTTTCTCAGTGCTTAAGGCTAAACAACACACCTGATACACTTGTAATAGGTGACTCTATCATCAGGCACACTGATGTCCCGCTCACCAGGCTGAACAAGGAGAAGGTCACGGTGAGCAGCCAGTCGGGCGCTAGGATCCGCCACATAACACAAGCACTCAGGTCACTCTAAGGCAAGTACAAATATGACTCAGTCATTGTCCATGCTGGTGTGAATGACCTGAGACATACCTCCGTGGACTACATGAAAAGAGACATAGAGGAGCTCTCTGAGCATGTAGCCCAGGCTGGTATGACCCTGACCTTGAGTAGCATCTTACCCTCACCAAGAATTATGCCACAATATGAAGACAAGATGATCAATTTCAACAAGTGGCTTAAGTACTGGTGTCATTCAAAGTGGATCCAATGCCTGTCAGCCTGGGATGATATGCTCGACAAGCCACGATGCTTCGCTAGGGACAGCTTGCACCTGTCACCCCTGTGCTTTCAAATATTGGCAAAGGCTCTTGCTACCCCCATAGTGCCTTTTTTAGGCAAGGCTCAAAAGACAAACCCACCTCCATAGGTATCACAAGGGATAAGAAACTAAGAGCAATGCTATTCAATGCCAGAAGTCTAAACCTCAAGATGCATGCACTCGAAACTCTCCTTAGCATGGAGAACATCAATATCTGTGCAGTAACAGAAACCTGGTTCAGGGCTCCTGAGAGCACCCCAGAACTACCAGGTTATACCTCATACCATGCTTTTCGGCCCCAAAACTTGGACCGAACCACAAAAGGAGGGGGAGTATCGATATTCATCAAAGATACCCACACCTCCAGGTTGGTGGCAAAGCACGAAGCATCAGAGACTATCCATGTGCAACTAACAGTGGGTAAAACTGCCTTCCAGTTTATAGCCTGCTACAGACCACCCTCCCAAACCCAGGAACCCCACTTGGCCTTCCTGAGAACACTGGAAAATATGAAGGTCTCTCCAAACACCATTATATTGGGCGACTTCAACTACCCAAACATAGACTGGGAGCATTACTCTAGCTCCAACACCCTAGCCCAAAGCTTCCTAGAATTCATAAATTCAAATGCTATGGAACAACTTGTTACCACTCCCACAAGAGGGGAAGACATACTGGACCTGATCATCACCAACATGGGGACTCTATGCTCCAGACCAGAAGTGTATCCCTCACTGGTAAGATCAGACCATAAACTGATCTCACTGGATATTCACATCCCGACCCCACCCCCTGCCCAGAAAACCACAGTGAAAAACGTCTCTAAAGCAAATTTCACACTCCTCAAAACCGAGGTGGAATCCTTCAAAGCCCCCAGGCCTGTGGAAAATACAGCCCCGACCGCAGAATCCTTTATAAATGCATTCTATGAACACCTTCAGGAATGCATGGATCATGCAATCCCAAATAAAACCAAGACCCAATCCTCCAAAGGCAGACATCCTGTCTGGTGGACCCCAGCCATAAACAAACTATACAATAGAAGGAGGAAGCTACTACATGACAGAGCAAAATCCCAAAAAGGGAAGGCATCTCTGATCAGTATTAGCAAAAAACTAAGGGCACTCATAAAATCGTCTAAGGCCAGCTTCGAGAGAAAAATTGCACAGGACACTAAGGATAATCACAAGGCTTTCTTTAGTTATGTTAGGAACCTGGGTGGGAATTCCCAGATATGCTCAGAATTAGTCCAAAATGACAAAAAATACACCGAACCGACAGGTTCAGCGCAAACTCCCCCCCTCCCCACCAAAAGGGCAAATATCTATCCCAGCAGAGTTCTGCCGCCCTGACATCTCAGATGCTCAGGTAAGAGCCGCCCTCTACAAAGCAAAAAAACACAGCATCAATGGGACCAGACAGTGTCCCGGGCTGCATCCTACATGAACTCCAAGAAGAGCTAAACCCAAACATAAAACTACTGTTCAATCTCAGCCTTACTACAGGATATGTACCCAAAGAGTGGCGTACAGCAACAGTGGTCCCTCTCCACAAAGGTGGTGCCTCAAGGACCCTGGAAACTATCGCCCCATAAGCCTGACTAGCTTGATCTGCAAAGCTATGGAAAGGATCATCATGGACCTCATAAATAAAGATATTGGGGACCTACAGACACTGGATCCTACCCAGTTCGGCTTTGTTAAGGGTAGATCCTGCCTCTTAAACCTGGTTGACTTCTTTGAAACAGTCACCAAGGCCATTGATGAAGGGAAGGTGGTCCACACAGCCTACCTGGACCTCACAAAAGCCTTCAATACAATACCCCACTCAGGCATTATAGATAAGCTCACCAGCTTAAATATAAACCCCTATGTCACTAGATGGGTTGCAAACTGGCTCAAGGACAGAACCCACATGGTTAGAATTGCTGGAGCCATGTCAGACTCCAAACCAGTTACAAGTGTTCGCTATATATTTCTCGGAGGTACAGGCCAACACAGAAGGACTGTGGCTGACCAAGTTCACAGATGACTGCAAATTGGGCGCCATAATCGACTCTCCAGCCGACACAAGCATCCTCCAAAAGGGCCTCATAGAAACAGACAACTGGTGCCAGAGCCATGGCCTCAAGCTAAACGCCAAAAAGTGTATAGTCATCCCCTTTGGCAAAAACAAAGTGCCCACAAATTACCACAGAGGTGGTGATCCATTAAGTACAGAAGAAGTAATTAGGGACCTGGGGACCCAAGTTGATAGCAATCTCTCATTTGACAACCACGTGGCCAAAGTGGTTAGAAAAACATTTTATATAGCCCACCTAATCATGAAGGGATTCACATCTAGATTAGGGGAGGTCATCGTGCCTCTTTACTCATCCCTCATCAGGCCCATAATCGAGTACAATGCCCCTTTTGGGATGTACCTTTCCAAACACCTGCAGCAACTGTAAAGACCCCAAAAGTACCTCAACAAGAGGATCAAAGGGCTCAAACAGATGCCATATGCTGCCCGGTTAAAGAAACTCCAGCTCTACTCAGTGGCATACCGCCTGCTCAGAGGCAACCTGTGCCTGACGTATAAAGCCATGTCCAACCCGGAATTAAGGGACATGCTGCACCTCAAAAAATCCAAATCCCATTGAACTACACGCTCGAGAGACTTGAACCTCATTACTGAAATAAATAGGACATGCTGGAGGGACAGATTCATAACCCAGAGGCTCCCTTCACTCTGGAATAAAATCCCAGTCCAGGTTAGGCAGAGTCCCTCATTGACTCTCTTCAAGAGAAATCTTGATGAGTGGATGGGAGATCGTAGGTTTACCCCGGGTATCACTTCTGTGTCACTGTTAGACAGATGCACAGTATACAAACCTCAAAAAAGGGTATAGCAAAATTAATTTAACATGGGTGGCGAAAGCCAAACATACTCTGGCTAGGCTTATAAATGCCCTAGGGCAGATAGCCTAGTATGAACCTATGAACCTATGAACCTATTTATTGAGGAGACTAACAAAACTATATGGTTATTTGAGGAAAGAGGATATCCCAGTCTTAAGTTACATAGTATAGTTGATGAAGTTAACCAACACAGATATAAAAGGTTTTTTCCTATTATTAAACATGGGTTTACTTATAAAAAACACTGCAGTGGACCAGGATTATGGCTGTGCCTTTCCTGTCCCCGTTAATGTACAGAGTAAGGAAATAAAGCACATTATTCACAATAACCGGAAGATAATACTCGGTAACCAAGAATTATCTGAAATTATTGGGGACAGACATAAGGTTATACATAAGAAAACAAAACATTTTAAAGAGGTTTTAGAAAATTTGCCAAATATCTTTAAGAAAAATAGCATTGAAACCAAATTAGGAACTTTTTCCTGTAATAATTGTTCTCCCTGTAGATTTATTCTACCTTTAAGTACTTATTTTTTTGAACATAACAAATTCCTATATACAGCTAAAGGCAGATATTCCTGTACCACAGAAGGATTAGTGTACATTGCTATCTGTTCTACATGCAAATGCTTCTATGTAGGCAAAATCATTCAGAGATTATCAAGTAGGATAAGAGAACACATAGCAGCTATTAAGAAAAAAGATTTAAATAATGCTTTAGCAAGATATTCTGCCAAGTGTCGAGATTTCAAAAAATTAAAATTTTTGGTAGCTGAGAAAGTAAACACAGGGATATTTACAGATAGATTTAATGCTTATCTTGAAGTTTTGGAACTTAAATGGCAAGTTATTTTAAAAGCTGATGTAATGCCAGGTATTAATGAGATTTCCATAAAATGCCTTTTAAAGTTCAAAAATAGTTAAAAGGTATTTATATTTTACTATTATCATTCATACATAGACACATATACATTTTTATCGTAAGAATTGATGGTTTGCTTATTTATGTAAACAGTTATTTTGTTTTTATATGTCCTGTATGTATAAATATGCAAGTGGGCAAGTTTTGATTCTATGAATCCCCTTTGGCAAAAACAAAGTGCCCACAAATTACCACATAGGTGGTAATCCATTAAGTACGGAAGAAGTAATTAGGGACCTGGGGACCCAAGTTGATAGCAATCTCTCATTTGACAACCACATGGCCAAAGTGGTTAGAAAAACATTTTATATAGCCCACCTAATCATGAAAAGATTCACATCTAGATCAGGGGAGGTCATCGTGCCTCTTTACTCATCCCTCATCAGGCCCATAATTGAGTACAATGCCCCTTTTGGGATGTACCTTACCAGACACCTGCAGCAACTGGAAAGACCCCAAAAGTACCTCACCAAGAGGATCAAAGGGCTCAAACAGATGCCATATGCTGTCCGGTTAAAGAAATTCCAGCACTACTCAGTGGCATACCACCTGCTCAGAGGTGATCTGTGCCTGATGTATAAAGCCATGTCCAAACCGGAATTAATGGACATGCTGCACCTCAGAAAATCCAAATCCCATTGAGCTACGTGCTCAAGAGACTTGAATCTCAGCACTGAAATAAATAGGACATGCTGGAGGGACAGATTCATAACCCAGAGGCTCCCTTCACTCTGGAATAAAATCCCAGTCCAGGTTAGGCAGAGTCCCTGATTAACTCTCTTCAAGAGGAATCTTGATGAGTGGATGGGAGATAGTAGGTTTACCCCGGGTATCACTTCTGTGTCACTGTTAGACAGAGGTACAGTATACTAACCTCAAAAAAGGGCATAGAAAAATTCATTTAAAATGGGTGGCGAAAGCCAAACACACTCTGGCTAGGCTTATAAATGCCCTAGGGCAGATAGCCTAGTATGAACCTATGAACCTATGAACCTATGATTGAAAGAGTATAAATGGCTAATTAGTAGCACTGGTTAATTGGCGATAATATTTATTGACACAAGTTGAGTGTACTGTTTCTGAAGAAGTTCTGAATTAAATAAACAAAAGCGCTAAAGACAGCGTCTCTGGGTCATATTTTGTTTTTGTTTTTGAGCTATAAGACATACATTACATTCAGCACACAACTAGGGAATGCCTTGGACAAAATATCAAGGAGGCAACTGTCGAATCAGGTGCAGCAGTCAGCTGGCTGCAGCAGACAAAATCCCGGACTGGAGTACAGGTAAGTCTGGCCTGGACTCACCTTCTAAGTACTGATAGTCACACTGGGCATGCTCCTATGTTTAGCTAACTTGAGCCCATGTCTGCTGCCTCCTATGCCTGAGGGACTGATATATGAAATATGAGTGTGCATACAGACAGCTATGCATACCTATCTGTCTCTCCCTATTCTCTCACACATGATTACCCATCTATCTATATGTGGCACATATATTATATATAGTATATATATATATATATATATATATATATATATATATATATATATATATATATATATATATATCTCTACAGGTACATAAAGGTGTGGAGTGATTTAGACCCCCCATATAAGTCTATATAACACACACACACACACACACACACACACACACACACACACACACACACACACACACACACACACACAACTACAGTTACATTCCTGATTATATTTATATATAAATATATATATATATATATATATATATATATATATATATATATATATATATATATATATATATATATATATATATATATATATACTTATGTTATATTTGTTGACTGGGAAAGTCCGACTTGGAATATATATATATATATATATATATATATATATATATATATATATATATATATATATATATATATATATGTATCTATATGGGTTCACTTTATAATCTCAAAATACTGAAATATTGAATTTCAGTATATCAAGACTATCAAGTTGAATGTTCAGAATGGCGAAAGTGCATAAATGCGAATCCGAATATTTCGAATTTACGGTTATGCTTTAATGGTAATTACATGGAATGTGTCGTGTGTATTGTTTCTGGTTTAGTATGTGGATTTAGGTGTAATTTAAGGTAAGTGCCTAATGTGTAAGGGTTTTGGGTAGGTGTGTGAGTGTATGCGACTGTGTTTGGAAGTTGTACATGTGGGTTGATTCTATGATTGAAAGAGTATGAGTGTTTAAATGTTGAATGTGGTGGTGTTTGTATATATGTGATGTATGTGTGTGAGGGAGTGTAGAATGTCTGGTTGTGAGTTTGCTGTCTTTTTCTGTTTGGTGCAATCTCGGAGTTAGAATATATAAGTAGGAGGTGTGGGGGGCACAGCCCCCCATGTGGGTGGTGCAGGGAGGCTTGCTCCCACCTGCTTATTTGTAGTGCAGGTTTGTTAGTTTGTATTGTTTTGTTTGTGTGTGTGTTTTTTTTTGTAATGTTGGGAATTTGGTATTTGTGTAGTGTGGTATGTGATGTGTTGAGCTTTGCAATTATAAATTTCACTTTGGAGTTGGAGTTTCGGTGTTGTTTAGGTTCAACTTTATAGTCTTCACATACTGAAATATTTTGAGATTATAAAGTAAATCTGTGTATATATATATATATATATATATATATATATATATATATATATATATATATATATATATATATATATATATATATATATATATATATATATATATATATATATATATATATATGGATAGGTCTACTATACATGGTCGACATTTCAAAATGTAGAAGGCCATATGGCCAAGACCATATGATTGACATTCGAAATGTTGACCATGTAATAAGAAAAAACACAGCAACAACTTACCTTCACACTGCTAGCAGGGGGCTCTGCTCCCTGTACCCACCTTGAGGTCTCCACCTCCCCACACCCCTATAATGTAAATATACCAACTCCGAGATTGCACTACAGTGCAGAAGATGGAAATCCTTCCATTCCACACTGTAAAGAGATGCTGGTTCCGCATAGTCGACATTTTGAATGTTGATTTTATGGTCTTGGCCATATGGTCTTCGACATTCTGAAATGTTGACCATATGTAGGGGACCTATGTATATATATATATATATATATATATATATATATATATATATATATGTGTGTGTGTGTGTGTGTGTGTGTGTGTGTGTGTGTGTGTGTGTGTGTGTGTGTGTGTGTGTGTATGGGGATATACAAATGTCCCCCCACACATGCAGGATGCTGGAGTTACCTGCACCTACACACACAGCATCTGTTTAATGGTAACAGACCAAGACTGCATAATGACAGAATCCTTCCAACCAGAGAAGCTTCTGTCTGTGGAATATTATGCTGTAGACAGACCACAGTGAGCTGGTGGTGTAATATGCAATGGCTTCAATGCAGGACTTGGACAGGCCATACTGTCAATGGCAAATTGTCCACCTAGGAAACTGCAACTGGTCAGACATGGCAGAACTTGTACCTGTACACACATAGTAGGTGTATTAACAAGTACCCCACTGCTAGTACACTAGCTACACAAACAGCATAAAGCAGGTTCACTCCTTAGGCCACACATACTATGTAATACAAGACCACTTTGCATAGTCCACAAGTACTGTGGCTACAGCTATATCTATAACACATCTAACTGGTGGCACATACAATATGTACTGCATGCTGTACTGTGTAATAGTAGCTAGGTAGTGGTTCTAATCTCACTTCAACACTTTGTGTGTAGATATTTTTCCTAACAGCAGTACACATATCACCAGCTGTACTTTTTTCTGTGCCATGGTGAATCATTTTATGGCCCTATGAGTAGCATACTCCTGAACATTGTCTTCCCTGTTAACACCTGCTGTTGTCACCCACCTTAACAGCACTAGCTGACATTTTAACAACATATAAATGCTGTGGTGCATGTGATAAGTACATAATGCTTTGGTGTATACTACTAGATAGGTAGAGATTCTAATGTTACAACAGGCAACTGTGTGTGTGTGTGTGTGTGTGTGTGTGTGTGTGTGTGTGTGTGTGTGTGTGTGTGTGTGTGTGTGTGTGTGTGTAAATATATCTCCTAGCAGCAGTGTACCGGTCTAATCTATCTCTGTGCAATGCTCATACATGGTAATGCCTTATGCCTACCTGTCAGGCTCCCCATTGTCCTCCTTTATAAGCCCTTCTGATGTCATCCACCTCAACAACACTGGCTGATGATCTCAAGACAGGTAAGCTCCATGGTGCATGTGATATGTCCATAGTGCTCTAGTGAATGCTACTAGATAGGTAGGGGTTATAATCCAGTGACAGACAACTTTGATTGTGTGTGCGGTTAGTTTGTTTTTTATTTGTTGTATTACTTTATTGTCTTTTTCTTTTTTCAGTACTGTGATTTGTTTTATTTACCTTGTGTTTTACTTGTATTCTGCTTTTAACTGCATATTAAAACATGAAAAGAGACCACAGCTCTGTCTCTTGTGAGTCAGGCAGAAATTAATACAGGTCAATAGAACAGGTCAGTTAAGGTTAATCATCTGTGAACTGACAGGGTGGAGCTAGGAACTAAACCTTCTATTTAAGGGGTAAAATAAAACATTTCAGAGCTTTACTAGAAAGGCTCACCCAGACTCTGCTACATTTTGCTGTGAGGGAAAGGTTAGTTTGCTTTTTATTTGTTGTATTACTTTATTCCATTTCTCTATTTTGAATACTGTGATTTGTTTTACTTACCTTCTTTTTTACTTGTATTCTGCTTTTAACTGGATATTAAAACTTGAAAAGAGACCACACCTCTGTCTCTGGTGAGTCAGGCAGAAATTTTTCCCCACCCTCCTACCCGGTTACTGTAGTGTTCTTAAACACCACTGTCTTTCTAGTTACCTTCCCCTCAATGAGGCATAGCCCCTCAATGACTCTCTTCAAGAGAAATCTTGATGAGTGGATGGGAGATCATAAATTGCAGGGGGTCCCTCTGTCACTTCACACTACTAAGGCACAGTGAACTAGTGATAATATATGTTGGGGGGATCTTTCACTGCACTACTACTACTGGGAGGTACAATATCAAAATCTTCTATTGTACACCATTTTGTACCATCACATGGGGTGCACATGCACTACTATGGCTTGGGCTTACAACAGATGGCCTAGGCCTGGTATTTAACTATGAAACTATTATGTTAATTTGACTACACATCTCATTTCCTCTCTGTTTTTACTGGCTTGTGTGAATAAGTACAAAATTATCATTTTGTGAAATCACAGCCCTTCAACTATTTAAATTTATTGGTCATCCTACTGTATTCCATAGTACCAGAATCCAAAAGTGGCCACCCCCTTTCAATCTATCTTGCTGTTTTAAAAATAGTGACTCTCCACTAAAACTTAACCTTTTAGATAGGTAAAACTTAAGTTACCTACTTTCACATCTAACTCCTCTAGTGCACACTGCAGTGTTTAGGATGAACCATTTCTTTCATCTTATCTTTAAGCATCCCTGTGACTAGCACTTGCTTTAAAACCTGCTGGAAAACACTAGGAAGTCTTAAACTGATACAAGCACTCAACTCTCCTTGTTAATAAGGAGAAATTAATTGTCGGCACTAAACAGCCTATAATTGCAAAGTACCCTGCTAAGGTAAGGGAAAACAGCTCTTGTACTTTACAAAAAAAAAAAAAGCGCCAAACCAGGCATGTCCAAGGGTCAGCTTCTGGTGATTTGTTCTATCCACCTGGTGAATCTGGGCATACTGGGACAATGCAGCAATTGCCACATGTACACAGACAACCCTATCCTCTGATCACCCAGCACTACAACATGTGAGAGATGCACTTACATATGCAAACTGGAAGCAAAGCTCTCTCCACCCAAGATTGTGCTAGACAGTCAAGAGGAGAAGGCTAACACCTGCACTACACCTCAAGCAACACATAGCCCTTCTAAACCACCAACACCCACACATAGCAACACTAAACCTACATATGTGGAGGCCCTTAACAGTAATCTGCACAAGCAACAATGACCTCCGAAGCTGAAATGCAAACAAACACCAATCATAACCAAAGTGTCACATAGCTCACAACACCAGTGTGCCACCCAACAACAGCCCCTTAGGCAAGACAATATACCCAACACTTTAGTCATAAGTGACTCTATAGTCAGGCACACTGATTTCCCATTCACCAGGCTGAACAAGGAGAAAATTACAGTCAGCTCTCTGTCGGGTGCCAGGATCTGCCACATAATGCATGCACTCAAGTCACTCCACATCAAGTACAAATATGACTTTGTCATTGTCCATGTTGGAGTGAATGACTCCCTGGACTACATGAAAAGAGACATGGAAGAGCTCTCAGATCATGTGGCCCAGGCAGGTATGACCCTAGCCCTGAGTAGCATCCTGCCTTCATCCCGAATTATACCACAGTATAAGGACACAATGATTGGCTTCAACAATTGTCTAAGCTTCTGGTGACATTCAAAGGGGATCCAGTATCTGTCTGCCTGGGATGACATGATTGACAGACCACAATGCTTTGCCAGAGATGGTCTGCACCTGTCGCCCCTGGGATTCAGGTTACTGGCTAAGGCTCTTGCCACCCCTATAGAGCCTTTTTTAGGCAAAGTTTAAAGGACAAAACCACCACCATAAGAAGTACAAGCATGCAAAATCTGAAGGTAATGCTACTCAATGCTAGAAGTCTAAACCTCAAAATGCACTCTCTTGAGGCACTCCTAAAAATGGAGAACATCGATATCTGTGCAGTAACTGAGACCTGGTTCATGGTTCCAGAGAGCACACCTGCAATACCAGGCTACAACTCTTATCACACTTTTTGGCCATCAAACCAGGACCAAAACACTAAAGGTGGAGGAGTGTCCATATTCACCAAGGATATTCACAACACCAGGCTAGTTGCCCAACACAATGTGTCTGAAATTCTCCAGGTGCAACTAACACTAGGTAAGACTGCAATCCAAATTGTAGATTGCTACAGATCCCCCACCATGCCCCAAGATTCTCAGTACACTTTTTAAACATACTGAAAAATATTAAGACACAACCAAACACCCTAATACTGGGTGACTTAAACTACCCTGCCATTAACTGGGAAAACTACCCATGTACCAACACCTTTGCCCAACGGTTCTTGGAATTCATGAATTACAATGCCCTGGATCAACTAATCCTTAGTACCACCAGGGAGTCCAATATCCTAGGCCTGGTCATTACCAACATGGGAAATTGATGCTCCACACCTATAGTCACCCCTTCGTTGGTCAGGTCTGACCATAAGCTAATCACCCTTGACATCCCCATCCCACCCCCACCCCTCCCCAGTAAGGAAACCTCCATAAATAACTTCTCCAAAGCCAACTTCATGCTACTCAAGTCAGAAGTGACAAACGTTATGACACCCATGCAGATGGGAACTGAAAGTTCGACTGCCGAATCCTACACTAAGGCACTGTATGAGCACATCCACTCATGCATGAATCGTGCCATCTCAAATAGATCCAAGAAGCTCTTCTCCAAAAAAGGAAGCCAATCTGGTGGTCCCTTGCCATAAACAAACTTTACAACAAAAGGAAGAAACTGTTGCAGAAAAGAGGAAAATCCCAGGATGCAAAAAACTCCATTACCAGCCTCAGTAAGAAGCTGAGATCCCTCATAAAATCCTCCAAAGCTAGTTACAAAAATAAAATTGTCAAAGATTCCAAAGACAACCACAAGGCATTCTATAGCTATGTCAAAAATCTAAATGGCAATGCTCAGATCTGCTCTGAGCTACAACAGAATGGCATTAAATATACTGATCCCAAGGATATTGCCAAAATCCTGGCAGATCAATTCAGTGCAAACTTCACCCCCTCTCAGCCCCTAAAGGGCCCATCTCAATACTGAAATATTGCCAAATTCCAGTAATAATGGCTACACAGTTAAAAAACACACTCTCCAAAGCTAAGAATACAGCATCCATTGGACCAGACGACATCCCAGGCTGTGTACTACATGACCTACAAAATGAACTGGCACCTCACTAAGTGTCATGTTTAATCATAGCCTCACCTCAGGCTTCATGCCCACTGAGTGGTGCATAGCTACAGTTATCCCACTCCACAAGGGGGGATCCACCTTGGATCCCGGGAACTACTGCCCCATCAGTCTGATGAGCCTGATCTGCAAGGCCATGGAACATATCATCATGAAACTTATACACAAAGACATTGGAAACTTTAAACACTGGACCCTATGCAGTTTGGGTTTGTGAAGGGCCGGTCTTGTCTCCTAAGCATGATTAACTTCTTTTAATCAGTCTCCAGAGCCATGGACAAGGGTAAGGTGGTCCACATAGCCTATCTGGACCTTGCCAAGGCCTTCAACACCATCCTCCACTCTGGAATCAAAGATAAACTTACTAAGCTGGGCATTAATCCCTACATTACCCGATGGGTTGCCAACTGGCTTACTAACAGAACCCGCACTGTAAAAGTAGCCGACTCCAAATCCAGCTCTAAACAAGTGATAAGTGGAGTACATCAGGGTTCAGTCCTAGGACTGCTCTTGTTTGGCATCTACTTCTCTGAAGTACAGGTCAACACTAAGGGACTCTGGCTAACAAAGTTTGCAGATGACTGCAAACTGGGAGCCATTATTGAATCCCCAAATGATGTGGATATTCTACAAAAGGACCTTCCAGAAACAGATGATTGGTGCCAGAGCATGGGCTCAAGCTCAATGCCAAGAAATGTATAGTTATCCGCTTTGGAAAAAACATGTACCCATGAATTACCACATAGGTGGCAGTACACTAAACACCGAAAGTGTGATAAGAGACTTAGGGACACAGGTGGACAGTGGTTTCACCTTTGATAACCACATCACCACAATAGTCAGGAAATCCTTCTATGTGGCACACCTCATCACTAAGGGCTTTTCATCCAGAAAAAAGGAGGTCATTGTCCCACTGTACTAATCCCTCATTAGAGCCATTATAGAATACAGCGCTCCATTTGGTATGTACCTCTCAAGACATCTGCAGCAATTAGAAAGGCCACAGAAATACCTCACTAAAAGAATCACAGGCCTAAAGCAGATGCCCTATGCTGACCATCTAAAAACACTCCACCTATACTCTGTTGCATATTGTCTACTCAGAGGCGATCTCTGCTTAACATACAAGGCTATGTCAAACCCAGAGCTGTTGGACATGCTACACTTAAAGAAATCCTAATCTCTAAGAGACACACACTCCAGGGATCTAAACCTTGTCATCACAATGAACAAAACATGCTGGAGGGATAGGTTCCTGACCCAGAGACTCCCCAGACTCTGGAATAGACTGCCCATACATGTCAAGCAGAGTGCCTCTTTGGACCTCTTCAAAAGGAACCTTGATGATTGTATGGGAGATAGGAAATCCACTCCAGGGATCACGTCACTCACCCTGCTAGACAGGGATCCAGGGAAGTAAATAATGTGGGAAGAAATAGTCAGGCAATTGTTATGACTAGGCTTGTGTAGGCTCTAGGGCCGATAGCCTAGTACCAACCTATGAACCTTTGAACCTATAAATATATGCCCTTCCTGCAGTGTGTCTGTCTCATCTATCTCTGAGCAATGGTTATACATTTTAAGACCCTGTGCTTACCTGTTGACCTCACCATTGGCCCCTTTACAAGGCCTGCTGATGTAGTAGACTTTAACAGCACTGGCTGACATGCTCAGAACAGGTAAGCTGCATGGCACATGCAATAAGTCCGTTCTACTACAGTGTATATTATTAGATAGGTAGGAGTTCTACTCTCAGTAATGGGAATTCTGTGAGTGTGTGTGTTTAAAGATATCTACTGCAGCACTGAGCCTCTGTTGGCCATCTGGGTGCAATGGGTTAACATTTTAAAGCCCTGTACCTACCTGTTGACCTCACAATTGGCCTCCTTTATAAGGCCTGCTGACTTAATTCACCTTACTAGCACTGGCCGGCACTCTCAAAAAAGTTAAGCTGCATGGTGCATGCAAAAAGTACATAGTGCTGTAGTGTACACAGCTTGATAGATAAGGATTCTACTCTCAGTAAAGCAACTCTAGCAGTATGTGCGTAAATACATCATCTGGCAGCAGTGTGTCTGTATCACCTATCTGTATGCAATGGTTACACATTTTCAGGCCCTCTCAACCCCCCATTGGCCTCCTTTACAGGCCCTGCTGATGTCATCCACCTTAACAGCATTGGCAGACAGTCTCACAACACATAATATCTGTAGCACATGCAATTAATATGTAGTACTATTGTATATAATACTATATAGGTAGGGGTTGTAATCACAAAAAGGCCAACTCTGTTTGTGTATGTGTAAATATACCCCCTTGCAGCAGTGTGTTTGTCTTGCCTATGTGTGTGCAATGGTTGTACATTTTAAGGCCCTGTGAGTAGCTACTGGCTGTACATAGCCGACATCTACCTAGGCATAAATACTATCTGCCACCACCTACATTTGTAGGTACAAGACACCCAGGTGACACGTGTCAAGGATAGCAGGCTTTGCCATGGGCTATGCATGCAGGAATACACTGTCTGCCCCCATTGCCCCTGACACACTATTCTACACATATGCACCTACGTAACCATGCATCTATACAGCCACACCTTGCTGATGTCATATGTCTGCTTTGCTACCATGCCATCCTGAGCTGCTGTATTGCTGCCAAGTCTTCACAATGTACTCACACAGAGCCCTGCAACAGACACATACAAAGTTCTGAGACATCTGTCAGTCTGCAACACCACTGCCAATCTAACATCTTGCAACAAAGGTATCCTTTGATGTGTACCCATCACACATACCAGCATGCAGCATCTGTCATGGCATAACACAACCACACTACAATATGTCAAGTAATGTACTATAGTCACCCTGTGTAAACACATATTTACATGGCCCTGCATCAATGGTATGGATGGCAGGAATGTGGCACAGGTATCATCACATGTACAGGGTGTGGTGTGATGGTGCCAGAGACCTAGGCTGTTCTAAACAGTTGACATCATGTGTAGGAGTCAGGAATGGGTGCTGTTCATCCTAGCCATGGGAAGGTGCCATGTCTGTCTGTTTATGACCTGTATGTGACTGTGATGTATGGATGTGTGCATGTATACAGTCAAGCCATGTGCTAGCTCTACACATGAGTATGTTAGACAGCTGCGGACTGTACATGGCAGAATGGACAGTTCACCATCTTCGGTCACAGACATGGGAACTGGCACTGCCAAGAGTAGCACTGGCACCACCATGCCCAGGATCAGATTTGGTACTAGTCACTGATAGTGACTGGTGTCTGCTGGACCCATGTATCTCATGGGACTGGCCAGGACCACATGGTCATGGTCTGCCACTTTGTGGTATTGACAGCACCCTCCCTTCTATGGTGCTAGAGATACTGCCACTATGGGAGCATGAGCGTGCATGACCATGTCTACACTGCAGGGACCCTTCCCAATGACCTCAGTGACCACCTTGCCACCTTTATTATAAAACACAAATGTCCAACTACAAATCCTCCCATAACTAGATAGAACAGCAAACAATTTTTTTGTCCTTAGACAAATTTCTCTAGCTGATCTCAAGGCTTGTAACTGGTATATCCTAAAAATCCACCTTTAGGCGAGGCAGATCACAACACACACTTTAATGACACCTTCCTCAAGATACGACTCTCTCATGCTCCTGCTTAACTTACTAGAACTAAAACACATAAACACACAGGCTAACACATAACAAACCTGGCCTGGGGAGATTTGGCCTGGCACAAACCCCCCTTGAAACAAAAACCCACCACCTTAGATCTTCCTGCAGCTTAGAAATTCAACCAAAGCAGCCAAAAAAATAATATTGATGTCACCTCTATTTCAATCACAAGAAAATCTCCAAGACAAACATCAGTATAAGGGCTGGTTTCCTGGTCTGGGTCTCCTATCTACCAGGTCTACATCCACCCCAACCCTGAAAACTCAACTGAAAAGATCCAACTGAAATATAAACTTTTTCTCTTTTTTTTTTTAATTTCTTTTTTCCCCTCCCCAGCTCCCCTACTTTCGGCCAGGTCACTGTGGTAACAAACTTCCTCCTAAAAACTTAAAACTCTTCCCCACTCCCTTCCTCTCCTAACCTCGTACCCTCTTGAAAAACTCCTCTCCAACCAAAACTTACCACCACTCACCCCAGCCCCACTCTACACTCATAGCATCTGGACAGCCATCTGCTTCTGCATAGCATCCTTATCCAAGCGAACCATTTCAGACCTTTTTCCTTTTCTGTTTTGGAAAATCTCTTCTATATCAAAATCTCTTATCCACTTCCTCTCCACTCTCTAGCCTCCACTGACACTTGTAACTACTGACCTATCTAGCCAAACTGTTGGCAACTGCCCCCACACCAAAACAATCCACCCCCACCTCAACAAAAAAATCACCTCCCCCTCACCCAACATCCAACCTATCACCCCTCTCCCACCACTTCCAAGTCTCTCCTTTCAGTGTTCTTGTCTCCTCTTACAAATTCACAACCTAAATACCGCTATTATCTCCTCTATTTCTCTGATCCCATCTTACTGCCCAGATACCTTCACACGTATTCAATTTTCACTTGAAACAACAAATCATCTTAGTAAAGTAGCAAAAAAGTAAGTTTAACGGCAGTTTGGTGGCAGCAACACCTACGTTCAGTGGCAAAATAAGCTTCCAGGACAAAATCCTCCTATCCCCCTTTTCTCCCAATGATATAATATGTTCCTACTCTATCATTCCTTAATCCCCTTTTTATGTATCTATCTATCATCCCTTGCCTATGCTCTGGCGTCTCAAGCCAATTTATCCACCGCTTGATCTTGCTCTTTTTTTTTCTCTGAAAAAAATTCACAACCAAACTCCAAAACAAACCAAAACCAACTTTAAAAAGTTACTTTTAACCCTCCTCCCTCAAAGCAACCTAACCCAAACCAACAACACCAAATTTTTCCCCACTCCACCCACCACCAACAATCCCTCCAACACCCCCACACCAACCTTCCCAAACCAATAGGGTGGTCCTCCAACAATGACCAGAATTACTATCCCTAACAAAAACTGCGGTTAACATAGTCCATATAAAATAACAAAAATATGTACATAATAAAACCCTTAAATCGGTCAACACAAAAAACAAAAACTCTATAACATACCTCCCTTTCCTTCCTCCCCCTCCAAACCGACCCCCAATAAACCATCCTCCACCTCCAACCTCCTTTATGCCCTATAACCCTTCTCCTTCCTCCATAAAAGAGGAACTTAATAAACTTTTCTACACACCCTAATATCACTTTGCCAGATTCATAACAGGGAGTGCCCTACGCATTTCACACAACTCATTTACTAATACTCAGGCTTTTAAATAAACCACTACATCTAATAAAACAACTCACTAGACTCCCTAAAAGGCCCAACTCAACTAAACCAAACAGTAACAAAATCTCAAACAAACCCAAACCCCCCTCTTCCAACAACTCGGTACCCTTCCTACTAATTTCCAATGCAATACCTGAACTGACCAATCCCAAACCAAACTTGAAGCACTATATGCTAATGGCTAATTCCAAACTCAAAATGCCTCCCAAACTCCAAACAACAATAGGTCCTAGTGCTCAGATGCTAATCCATTTACCTCATAGCCCTCACCCTCCTCCTTTCCTCTCCCACTCTAATCTCCTCTCCTCTAAAATATCCCTACCTCAGTTTCTGTCTAAAGTCTCTGTATCTATTATAAAATTATATTTTCTCTAAATGCTAAGCTTATACTTGCTGTTAACTGTCGTTCTTTATCTTTGTTTAAACTTGTTTGTTAAATTTTGTTTTTATCTTGCAGCTATTGGTTCCAGGATGTGGACTCTCAGCGGATGTTGTTACTGACCTACATCCATGTGTCCGATGCCCTACTCTCACCACATGCTCTAGGACAGACAGTGTGTGGTCAAGGACTAACAATGTGTTACCCCACCATCTGTCCACTTGATCAGTGAAATGATGCATGGAATCACCAATGATGTGTAGGGAGTCACAGCTGTCAGACAGTGATGTATCCATGATCCTGAATATTTGTCTGGTGTTGTATTCGGAAAGTGCCTGTGCCTCCATGATGGACCAAAACATGCATCGAGTGACTTGTGAGGTGACACCTGTGACATGTGGTGGATGGGCAGCAGTCCTCCTACAAGCACAGCACCCTTGTCAATCTGCCCATGTTGGACATCGCCAGCTCTGTGGCTATGGCTAGTGTCCACACTCACTGATGCATTGTCGACACAATCTCCTGTTTGATGCCACTATACTCTGACTGTCCAATATCTGTGGCCACAGGGGACTGGGTATGTGTGGACATACTGACTGTGTGCAGGGACAATGGGGGAGAAAGTGGGATGTCAACCAATGGGACAGATTCAGCCCCTGACAACACCACCTGTGCCTTACTATGACCACCATCATCATCAGAGTCTGTTGAGACACTGACTTCAGGTTGTGAGGGGGACACACTCCAACCCCCATGATTACCTGTGAGGAGGAGGAAGACAAAATATGTACATTACTACCTGCACTATTATGTATGATGATCCACACACACACACACACACACACACACACACACACACACACACACACACACACACACACTGGTGAGGTGCCACAACTGCATTACACATACCACTTGTTATTTATGATCCCATGCACAACACATAAGCAGACTACAACACACACAGACAAGACAGGCCAATTAAACCGCATGCACTGCAGCTACATCCTGTTAATGTTGTCACTACTGTACACTTGTGAGATAAGCGATATGTCAATGTATGTGATAGACCTACAAGTAAAACACAGTCCACCCATCTTGAGCATATGAATGGCCCCTCTATAGAAGACTGCATAGACCTTCACAAAAATAAGTGCAGATATGTTACAGCTCCTGCACATACACCACAGTGATTACCAATACAATGCACTTCAGTTAACCCCTCCAAAAATGAACATACAAATAGTGTACTCTGGGTAAGCATATCAGTTGTATGTACAGCTAAATGGAAGCCCTTAAGATGCTTAGGGTATATATGATGCATACAAAAATAGTGTCACACTCATTGGGTACAGGATGTTGGACTCTGGCCACCCCTGATGTACCTATGGAAATTTGAGGTAGTGGTATTGTCAGCAACACCAAATGGGGCATGGTATAGGGTAATATGTGTGTATATCCACATGTACAGTAGCTAATGTGATACTGCCTACATTGCCTGCATTCTGTGTATGTGTGCACAAGTGTGCATTACAAACAACCCCCCCATGCAGATTGACCTTACATCTGTGTACTAGTATGCATTGAATGCCATAATGACTGATACCATATTGCAGTGATGACCACAGGAGGCTTACCTGGATGTTCCTCTGGTGTGGATGGTGTGGCACCCACCTCCACAATGTATGGGGTGATAGATACTTGGGAGCTGGTGGCTGATCCCAGGTTGACCAGGGATTCTTTCATGGCCGAGAATGGTTCTACTGCTGCATGCTCTCCACTGGTGACAGCATGGTCCCTGGCCACAGCAGTGGCCCTTTGTCAAGCAGCATTGACCATGTCTGTTGCCCGGTATTGGACCTGCTCATGCCTCCTCTATTGTATCTCTACCCGGTTGACTGCTGTTACAAGGTCAGCCCACAGGGCAGCATGTTGCTAATGGTTCTGAAGACTCCTGGATAGCAGGATGCTGTGATGCAGTTGCAGACCATCCAGAATCACTTCATTTTCAGCAGTGGAAAATGGTGAGTGCCTCTGTCTATACATGTGCTCTGGAAGACAAGAATAAGGGAACACATCACAGGGCCACATACATTGCTGTCCACTATGTACAGATCCTGCCCATCCAAATTGGCCTGCACTACCCACTGCTACCTCCTTGTCATACTCCATCATCTATAAACACAGTAGGTATGTGGCTATCAGCAAAATAGTACCAATACCAGTTATGTCACTGTGTGTTGTGATGGAGTGTGCGGTATGTCCCCACCCCCATGAATGCTATCTACTATGGTGTGTTCCCTGTGGGCAATGTCCCAGTACCATGTTAGACAGTCATTGTTTGACAGATAGGTGTGTGTTCCTACAAGTTCATGAGGACAGGCCAGCAACATGCATGTGCCAGAATGACATGCAGCAATGCAGAGTTGCTGTAGGGTATCTTCCCTGTAGGTGTCCTACTTATCTCGTACACAGATGTTTGTGGAATGTGTATGTGTGCCTGATATATATGCTCCCTTTGTCAGGCACATCTGGATGTCTGGCAAATGGTTGGACAATAATTGATGGTTATTATTACAATGTGGAGAATATGGCTGGCATATGCCAGAACCCTAGAAAACAGTTATGCTACAGTAATATATGTCAATGTATTCATACCCTTACTTTGTATGATCAATATGTAAACACTGTCACCAAGATTGAGCCTGTGTCTTCCCACTACTAATGGCTATGACCTGTGGTCCTGCTATACAGGGCTGCCAGGTATGCTAGCCATAGCTTTCTAGCAATGAGATACAAATATTGACAAAACAGTGACCTAGTCATGGTATATCAGAGACACCTGTACAATGTCTGAAGTATTCCTGTATGAAATTCACAGAGTGAGAGCAGCTGAATGACAGTACATGTGATATGGCAGCTGTGTCCACCATTACTTACTGTAACTATGTTTAACACACAATCCAGTAGCATCCGTACAGGAGATGACCATTGTAGGAGGGAGTGGGAGGGTCAAAACTGTGATTTAAGGCACAGCAGGCAGAGTTGAAAGGCATGCCTGTAGCTGTTGGCATGCAAAGTATCACCATGTCATTCCCAGAGATGTACTACAGGCCTACTGTTGTAATCCCTATTCCCCATTACTGCATCCTCCCTTCTGCATCCCATTATATGAGGACTTGTATTACATACCTGGTAGAATGCTGTGATTCTTTTCTGTAGAAAACCTGAAGTAAAATACTTGTGATATCACAGTCTGCCTTTATAAAGTAAGTTACAGACCTGTTCACCCTTGGCAGCTACTTGTCTATTGTAGGTAAAGCTTAATAACAGGTGACTGCCTGTGCACCAATCCATGGCTCAGACTTGATAATTGCATCCAGATCAGCTGGGTTACACTCTCATTAACCATTGACATGGCACAACTGTGTAATATTTAAGGCCTTCATGTAGGCCTTGCCCCTTTTCTAGTCTTTCAGATGGACATTACTGAGGTGTGGAGGCTACAGCATCACAGAAGGTAGGTACAAATACTGTCCACTGCTGGGATTTATGTGGTACGTCTATAGTTTTGGCATGCTATGTTTGGCCATTGTCAAATGACTTTCTGATTATGTGGCAATTCAGTGTTAAACAATGTGGGTTGAGTTCGGTAAGGGGGAGGACACATGTGAGTGTCATAAGTCATACACATCAGAATATGCATGCTGCTGCATTAGCTGCTGTTCTAGCAGCTGTGTTTGTTTGTAGGGATAGATTGTGACACATGTCCCTGTCATTTTACCTCTGCCTCCCGCCATTTATGTATGGGTGTTTTGTGGATCCCTTGTACTAGGGGGTTGTGAGTTATGTTAGATCTGAAACAGGTAGCTGACCATACTGTTGCATATGTTGCAGGCTGCAGCTGCTGCTTTTTTCCCAGGACCCATTCTGGGGAGTGTGAGCACACTGGAGGACTTCAAGCTGTATGTTTCAGTGAGGAAGTCGTGTCAGCTCTGTCATTACAGCAGAGCCAGGGTGAGGGTACACATAACAGTCCAGGTGAGGCATGTGCCTAAGGTACATATGTTATGTAATAGTGTCAATTGGAGAGTGGTAGGTTACATATAGGTAGCCTATACATACTTGTGCAGTGTGTCCCCTACCTACAAGCCTTTGACATGCTAATATGGGAAGCAGTGAGTGCAGTTGCAGCAACCTGTTTTTGTTAAAATTGCAGAATTAGTCATTATTTGTTGTATTCACAAGCATGTAATTTAAGTGCTACAAACTGGATTCAAATCCAGGACTGTGGGTGGCAAAATGTGTACCATGCTAGGTATTTAACAGACTAAGGTACTTAGTCAATGCTGCATTGTATGTTCTTGCAGGATATATGTGGATGCATATAGTCTGTTACACAGGATTCACAGTAGCATGTGTGTTCAGATGGGTATGATATGTTATACAGAACTCTGTCATGATTTCCTAACCTCAGTCTGTACTGACTTGCTAGTACTTTAGCACACAGAAAAGGTTTTGTGAAAACTGTGCTAAAAGTAGGTGGCACAACTGTGGACATTCTGCAACAGTCTGTGGAGTTGACAGACATACCTGCTATCCCAGGCCTCACATCCATCCATCAGTATTTATTTGGCTGTGTACTGGTTTGGTGTCTGCATCCCAGTCCCATGTACACTGTCTATTTATCCATTATATGTGCATGCAGTGTGTCATTGGCAATCAGGATATGTTTATGGAAACACTTGTCTTAATTCAGAGCTGAGTGGTTTAGTAATGCACAGTGCTGTAGTTCACAGGATCCTGGGTTTATTACTTGGGAGGGATAATTATTTTGCAGATGTGTCTAACATTGTCAGAATCCCATAAGGTGATTAAAGCAATTTTAAGCAGTTTTAAGCAGGTTTAAGCATGTTTGAGTGATGCAGCAAAGTATACTGCACCACTTAGCTCTGCTTAAACCCACACTAAATTCAAAAAAAGAAAAGAAAAAAGGGGGTGATAGGAAAGTGGTGAAATGAGGCTAACCAGGGGAAAAACATACTGAAAGGTAGGTAGGGATGTCCAGGACCAGTGTAGGAAACGACCATAGCTCTCCGTTTCATGTACAGCAACAGCTGTGCATGTTTACTGATTTTGTACATGAATTTGGACACTCAAACCCCAGAGACAGGGGTGAGGACAACATAAATGTGTTGTCAAGCCAATTGGATCAAATTAATTGTGTCCAATGGACACATGAGAAATGCAGAGCTATGTATGGGGTGATTTTTTTTTTTTTTTGTAGGACAGGTGCCCATTTTTTTTTTTTTATAAGGTGATAGTGGAATGTTGGGGAAGGGATGATATAGCTACATGTGGGGAGGTGAGTTGGGTAGGAGAGGTTGCATTTGCAGACAGATAAGGAAAACAAGACAGCATACAGGGGTGGTGTGTGACACATGAGGAGGTAAACACTTTGAATGGAGAAGGGTGGTGTGGAATCGGTGAGCCATGTGCCCCAGATGGCAGCAGTGAAACTGAGCTCCCCACCCATGGGCAGTCAATACTGTTCCTTCACTGCCCCAAAGTTGACTGTGCTGGGTGCTGGGTCACCTTGCCCTCCAGATTGCCCATTCTGCCCTCAATCCAGCACATGTGATCTTCTTAGTTATGGTGCACAATCCTGCCCACCATCCCTGGTAGCTGTTACTGGGTGACAACTCCCTCTTCACGCCTGCTCCCAGGGGGCCCCATCCCCTGAGGTGGTTCCACCTGTAGGTAGTGCAGGAGCAACAGAGGTGGCAGCTCCTTGTTGGGTCCCAGACATTGTGGGACCTGGTGCCACAGCTGGCTGAGGTAGGGTAGGTGGATCTCTGGGAACCAGCCTACCCAGTCAAGTTATGGTATGGAGGGTTTTCAAAGTGTATAGGTTAGGAATGAACACATTTAGTTAGTTATAACAGCATGCCAGAACATTGCAAATAACCCAGTAACATAACATTGCATAGTATATGGAACGCAACAATAAGTGGGATAACAGTCAGTATTGTAACAGCATGGCAGTTACAGTTATTGCATAAAGCCAACAACATAGGTAATTCGACAAGGTATGTTAGTATGCAACTATTGTAATACATAATAATAAAACACAAGGCCCAATATAACGCTTTGAAAACAACATATCTTAAAAGTAAACCATACCCAATGTATAACACACAGATTATTAACCCATTTGAACAGCTACTACAACCATTTATTTACCCATAATTCCTAGAGGGAGAACATCTGTTAACAATACATAATTGTTTCTATAAATATTTATTAGTACTTGTCCCTGGATTTGAACATGTGTGCGACAAAATGTACATCACACATAGCATTTATCAAACTGAGCTACTAAGTCACTGCTTAAACTTGATTGATTGATATGTGCCTAGATCTCATCTGGTAACAAAATATGGCCTGGTAATAGAGGTAGAGCCAGGGTGAGGGTTCCCACATAACAGTCATGGAGAGGGTGGTTCATGAGCCATGTGCAGTGGCCCCTACACCCCCCCCCCCCCCCCCCCCCCCCCCCCCCCCCCCCCCCCCCCCCCCCCCCCCCCCCCCCCCCCCCCCCCCCCCCCCCCCCCCCCCCCCCCCCCCCCCCCCCCCCCCCCCCCAAACCCCCCCCCCCCCCACCCCCCCCCCCCCCCCCCCCCCCCCCCCTTTTTTTTTCTGTTTTTTTTTTTTTTTTTTTTTTTTTTTTTTTTTTTTTTTTTTTTTTATTTTTTTTTTTTTTTTTCATTTTTTTTTTTTTTTTTTTTTTTTTTTTTTTTTTTATTTTTTTTTCTTTTTTTTTTTTTTTTTTTTTTTTTTTTTTTGTTTTTTTTTTTTTTTTTTTTTTTTTTTTTTTTTTTTTTTTTTTTTTTTTTTTTTTTGCAGTTGCAAAAATGGTATATTTGCAGTCTACAACTTTATGTTACATATTGCCTGCAAAAACATCTGTACTAAACAGAGCTATGTATGGGGTGATTTTTTTTTTTTTTTTTTTAGGACAGGTGCCCATTTTTTTTTTTTTATAAGGTGATAGTGGAATGTTGGGGAAGGGATGATATAGCTACATGTGGGGAGGTGAGTTGGGTAGGAGAGGTTGCATTTGCAGACAGATAAGGAAAACAAGACAGCATACAGGGGTGGTGTGTGACACATGTGGAGGTAAACACTTTGAATGGAGAAGGGTGGTGTGGAATTGACGCGCCATGTGCCCCAGATGGCAGCAGTGAAACAGAGCTCCCCACCCATGGGCAGTCAATACTGTTCCTTCACTGCCTCAAAGTTGGCTGTGTTGGGTGCTGGGCCACCTTGCCCTCAATCCAGCACAGGTAATCTTCTTCGTTATGGTGCACAATCCTGCCCACCATCCCTGGTAGCTGTTACTGGGTGACAACTCCCTCTTCACGCCTGCTCCCAGGGGGCCCCATCTCCTGAGGTGGTTCCACCTGTAGGTAGTGCAGGCGCAACAGAGGTGGCAGCTCCTTGTTGGGTCCCAGACATGGTGGGACCTGGTGCCACAGCTGGCTGAGGTAGGGTAGGTGGATCTCTGGGAACCGGCCTACCCAGTCAAGTTATGGTATGGAGGGTTTTCAAAGTGTCTAGGTTAGGAATGAACACATTTAGTTAGTTATAACAGTATGCCAGAACATTGCAAATAACCCAGTAACATAACATTGCATAGTATATGGAATGCAACAATAAGTGGGATAACAGTCAGTATTGTAACAGCATGGCAGTTACAGTTATTGCATAAAGCCAACAACATAGGTAATTCGACAAGGTATGTTAGTATGCAACTATTGTAATACATAATAATAAAACACAAGGCCCAACATTACACTTTGAAAACAACATATCTTAAAAGTAAACCATACCCAATGTATAACACACAGATTATTAACCCATTTGAACAGCTACTACAACCACATAATTAACCCCTAGTGGGTGGAAATATGTGTGATGTGTACAGACCATATCGGACTGGGATTCACATTACGTTATTGAATTGTTAAAAGTTCGAACATAATATGGTCGAAGCCATATGATCGAACTTTTAACAATTCAAAAACCTAAAAAAAATAAACAACACAAAACTCCTACCTGACCACTTAAAGCAGGGGGGCAAGCCCACCTGCAGCCCCCACCCTCCACTCTTTAAATATACCAACTCCAAGATCACACTACAGTGCAGGAAAGGGAAGTCTTCCCCTTCCGCACTGTACAGAGATCTCCGTTGAAATGTTCAACCTTTTAAAAGTTTGATCATATGGTGTTGACCATATGACGTTCAAACTTTTAAAAGTTTGACAGCATAATATGCACCCTGTCAGACTGCTGGGTTGGCTGCCTGACCCATATGCAGTTGCAGATGGTATATTTGCAGTCTACAACTATTACAGTTACATACTTGCCTGCAGCAGTGTACTTAAGAGCAGGAATGCATATAGCTGAAATGCAATGGTTAACACAAGACAATCCTGGGATACACAATGTACCTTGGGAATTCCTATTATTGATTCAGATCTTGGTGTAGAACCAATATCATAATGCATTATATATTGTAGTATAGCTCCACATCTACAGTTTAGCAAAACATTCTTTATTACCTAACCTTCAGTCACTTAGTCGTATTATTCCTTTCTGTTTTTACTTCACAGCAGATGTAATACTTGATTTCATGACCATCAGCCCAAGATACATTCATGCAGTGACTGGTATATATCTAACCGTCTTTATTCATGAACAGTTCATTTAATCCAGATGTTGCAATACAGCTGTAATTCCACAATTAATGCAGTAGAAATTTTATTTCCTTGACATTTGTTAATGCAGTAGAACATTATTTCCTTAACATTATTAATGCAGTAGACACTTTATTTCCTTAACATTATCAGGTTTCATGCTTTCATCTTTATTGAACTGTATCTGGCATTACACACTTGTCTCAGTCCCGGTATATGGCCACATTCATTGCAGTAGAATCAAAGCTGAATATAAATACTGGCAATTACTAATTTAGTCTTTCTTGTTTATATGAGTATAGATTGCAAGATACATCTGTACTCACCACACTTACAGTGCAACCTGGCCAGGCGCCCTGCATGGGCCTCCAGGTTGCAATCTCTCTCCTCTGCAATGTTAGAGAGAGAAACACACCATTATGTGTACCTGTTTATCACACATTCAGGGTAGAATTTGGTAAAACAATGATAATATCTACAAACTGGTGGGACATTCCAATCTCTAGCATCCTGGACCCAAGTTGCCAAGAGATCCTCCTTACAATGCTTCAGGTCATCATAATGATGATGCATCTGCTCACCTGTGTGGGGGATACCAATTGCCAGTGGCGGCTGGTGACTTCAAATCAAAGGGGGGCTGCAGGAGACAGCTGAATGGGTGGGTCAATGGGAATGAGTGTGGTCAGCTAGAAAGGGGAGGAGCTATGTTCAAAACCACAAAAACTGTAACTTTAATTAAATACGCTGCTCTGGGTGCCAAATCATCATTATGAGAGTCCAATCAAGACAAAATGAAGTGTAGAAGAAAAAAAAATTTCAATGCATTAGCTGCTTAACAGCTTACTTAATATCTAGGTGGAAACAAAAAGGTTGTGAGGCATAAAAAAATAAATTACTTATCAAGTATAAGAAAAACAAGCAGCACTCAACTCAACCCACTTCTCCTTGCACTGCAGTTCTAATTATAATTTATATTCAGCTTTATTATAGTACCAAGTAACATGCTGAAAGTATCAATCTCTGTGATACCCCCACTTGTAAAAATGTTTCTAATCCAAAAAAGACCTGCTGCCTGACAACAACTATCTACTTGTTTCATGGGGAAAACATGATCAAAGTAAAAAATGAAAAGCAAACAGGAAACAAGCTCAACATACATTGCTTAAAGGATTACTGCCCAGGTTATGCACCACACATGATAGATTGGCATTCTGTTTAGTTTGCAGGTAAAGCCTGCAAAGATGACTGCAAGTCTCCAACAAATGTAATGAGCTTCTTAAAATAATGTAATCCTGTCCTTTATTACAAATACTGTCATATGCATTTTAATGCCCAAGGCTTACATGTTATCTAGTTATGTAAGTATTCTTTGCATGGCAACAACAGAAAGGCTTTCAGTGTTGGCAATTCTTTAACAGTATGCTTATTAAAGCTTACTTGCATCTTATAATCTCAGACAAGCTTACCTGATGGGCATTAAAGCATTGCTACTTAAACACAGAGAAACAGGCACTTTCTGAATAATAATAAGCATAAATCAATAGTATAAAAATAAGACAGAAACCAGAACATTCTGCAAAATCAAGGACAGATGAAAAGCCACTGTAGTACTTGTGGCTACCTTGGATGAGGGGATTTCTGCACATTTACACTGCATAACTGCTCCTTGCCTTGCTTGGACATATCTAGAGTCACTACATGGGGGAGTGTGGTGCAACAAGTATGTCACAATTTAAAGTGTCTCTGGCTGACTGTGATGGTCCTGACACATTTGTCATACCTCTCAACCTCGGAGCAAGAAATCTGGACAAAGCCATGCACAGAAGTAGGACAAAGGCCCAAAAATAAGGACAATTTTTAAATATTGCTCTTATAAACTTAGAAAGATAATAGAATAGTAGGTCTTACATTAGTATGAATTTTCTGAAGGGTATGAAATCTGAAACTGAAATGTCTGTCATTATTTTCTAACTTCAGTCTTTAATGATTTGCCACTAATTTTCCAAAAAAAACACAATTTTATGAAAAATGGACCAAAAATGTGATGCAAAAATATAAAATAGCCACACAATACAGCTGGGAACCTATCAAAGAAGGGACACTTTTTTAAATATTAGTAACTTGACTAACTTGAGCATCTGACAAAATAAAAGAAACTACATGCATTTCTGAAATAAAAGTAATCTATAACTCTGAGTATTACAGTTATTTATTAGTTGTAAACCCTCCATGCTTTCTTTCAAAATTGCCATTTTGCAGAGGGATTATTAGGGGAAGAGCAACATTTTGAGCCAAAATCGGGGATGGTTGAGAGGTTTGGATATGCCTAATTCTATAAAACAATTTATTTGCACGTACCTCTCAACCTGTTAATGCAGGAAATCTGGAAAAGGCCAAATATATTGGGGGAACATATAAACAGTACTAAAAATTGTTCTTGTATAAACTGAGACAGTTGATAGAATAACAGGTCTTGCTTTAGCATGCAGTTTTCTGAAGGTTATGAAGTCTGAAACTCAGTGTCTGTTATTATTTAGTGACTTAATTCCTAAATGATTTGCCAGAAAATCACAAAATTTATGAGGAACAAACCAAAAATAAGAAGCACAAATCTATTCATTCTGCAAAAATCTGGACAGTTGAGAGGTATAGCTCAAAAACCAGGGACACATTTTAAACATTGCTTGTATATTGTTGGAAAGTTGCTACAATAAAATGCTGTGTTCCCACCATACATTTAACTTCCAAGAGTTGAACCCAGGACCCTGTGCAAAATAGTCAGAGCAACATACCACTATGCCAAAGCTGTTTTGTGAAAAAGAGGAAGACTGAAACTTAAATAGCTACCCTTTAGTGAATTCAGTTCTCACCATAGCTGTCAACCTCTTAGTACAAAACACCTGAACAAAGCCAATAGTGGGGAAATACAGCTCCCAAACATATTCAGTGAATTCAGTTCTCACCATAGCTCCCAACCTCTTAGCAAATCACCTGGACAAAGAGAGTAATGGGGGAATACAGCCCACAAATACAGTCAGTGATTTCAGCTCTTACCATAGCTCTCAACCTTAGCACAAAAAACCTGGATGAAGCCAATAATGGGAGAATACAGTCCCAAAAATACGGACAAATTTCAAATATCCATCTTATAAACTTAAAAAAATGATAGAATAAAAGCTTTTGTTACCATGTACTTTCTGAAGAATATGAAATCTGAAATTCAAATTCTTGTCATTTTTATTTAACATCTGTTGACCAGGAAAGTCTGACTTGGAACAAAAGCCAATTTTCAGCAGAGGCTCAGAGAGAAACACTCCAGGCACATGTCTTTGTAAGATGGGAGGACATCAGAGCAAACTCACAGAGGACATGCAGACTCCACACAGAAGGCACTTCAGCCAAGAATCAAACCAGCAGCTGTCAGGCAACAATGCTACCATTACACCACTACACTATTGACTTTGTAAGGACACAAAAAATACAGAAACCACAGATTTTATGAATAAGAGAACAAGTATGAGGGAAAAATCTGCAAATTTTCTACAAATGGTGGTGGGTAGGGAATTCAGGCTCTTGCCACCTGAGCCCCAGGTACAGGGTTCAAGCCTGTTTTATACCCACCATCATATAGCACTTGGGGTATTTTATACACACACACACACAAATCCATCTGGATTCTGTGAGTATGCTCCAGACTGGTTCACCAGCAGTCTGGAAATGCCGTGAGTGCACATGCGCATTGTTCCATGATTCGTGTTTTTATTTTTGTATTTTCTTTTTTTATTTTATTTTCTTCTTTGTTTACAGCTGGGGGAGCTGCAGTCCTACAGCCCAATAGCACAAGCTGCCCCTGCCAATTTCACTGGTGAGATCAATTGGCAGTCAGTCCCAGGCCTCTGATTTGTACTCCAGCCCCTGGTACTGGCCCTGCAGCAGCAGCTGGAGGTTATGGTATTTTACAAGGATTCCAACCATGACCCTGGACTCCAGAATGCTCCACTACTGCTCCCAGAAGTGCGCACCCTCTCCAACTTTTGCCATAGTTCCTGCCAGGTTCAAACTCCAACAGGTTATGGATGTATTCCCACCTGTTGCATTTAGATAAGGCTGTTTTCCTGCCCTTTACTGCCAATTTTAAAAATATGACATGTCACTTAGTACTGCGTAAACAAGCTGTGCTCAGCTGAGCACTACTTAAACTGGCATTGCTCAATAATGCTTAGCAATGCACAAACCCGCTTAGCTGGGCTGAGAACTGTGTAAACAGGAATTGCTTAGCAGTGCTTTGCACCACTTAGCAATGTACAACCCAGCTAAGCATGGCTAATACTTTCTTTGTTTAAGCAGTGCTTTTCAAGGCTTAGCTTGTTTAGCAGAACTTAGCTGATCACAGCAAAAGCAGGATTTTTAGATAACAAAAATTCAATAATTATAAATAAGTCATAATGTGTATTTGGAAATTAGATGATTCATAACATGTTTGTGCAGAAACATATTTGTAATTCTTATTGAAATATACAGTAAATGTAATTCAGATTAAATAAATCACTATTTATAGTAAAACATAATCTTATAAGACTTTTTAGATAAAAATAATAGCTAAATGAATGAAATCACAGTTCAAATGATCATTCTTGAATCTGATTGGCTGTTTTAGTTCAGTGAAGTGAGACAGGTTCAGATGTCAAACTTACTTCCTGAAAGACAGCACAGATTGTTTCTCATGAGTCTGGGAGCTAACTGAAGCCTTTAGAAGCTCAAGCGTGTCACAAAAGTTGTCAAAGTTCCATCAAAAAGTAAGTAGGAGGGAATTTTCTAGTGAAGTGAAGCTTTTAAGCTTATCTTGTAAAATGATGAATATTTAAAACTAAGGCTCCAAATTACCAACCATACCCTGCTATAAGCTATATTAGCTAAATGGAGCACATTACAGAAGTTCAGTTAAGTAGTAAATGTATATATAATGATAAAATGTCACCACTTTCTTTTTAAATACTTAAAAGTAACACAGTCAGCATTTCTCTCTCCTGGAGTCATTAAATACTATGACACTGGGACTAAAACAGAAAGGGAAGGCACATACATGAAGAAATAAGTATAGGATATAAAATAAATATATATATAAATGCATAAGATGAGTGACTGATTTTATGCCATTTCACTAGGGCTATGCCATGTATATAAAGAGATAAAAGTATAAAATAGTAGTTTGCAGTTGGATAAGAGTTTGACTTACTTGAATTTTGAGTACTATATGTTATTTATAAAGTTAGCTTTGTGGTGGAAAAGATAAAAGAAGACAAAAAAATGACATTACCTTCTGTGTATGATTCCACATTATTTAGAAGGGAGAAAACAAAAACTTGCATGAAGTGTGAAGTTATGTATAGTCATTTGTCTCTGGGTTTCGTTTTTTTCTTTAATCGTCCCTTCATTTTTTAAGCTTTTCATTTAAGTTTGTTGAAGAATCCATGAGTTCAGGTTGACTTAAAAGGTTCTTTTTTTGGACAAATGTGGATACTTCTTTGAGAGAGTCAAATGTTTTCTTTCCTTCTGGCAGGGATAGTCTTATTCTTGCTGGGGATATGAACTGTGCTTTGATTCCTTCCTTTTTTAATGGTTTTATTACAGGGACATATGCTCTTCTTTTGGACATTACAAGAGGTGAAAGTCATTGTCAAACCTGATAGTTTAGTCACCAATTTTTAATGGAGCAAGGGACCACGCAGTTCTTAAAACAAAGTCTTTGTCTTGAGTGGAAATAAATTTTACAATAATAGATCCCGGATGACTGTTTTTACTGGATACAGAAGTTGTAGTTAAAGACCTGTGTGCACTTTCTATCCCAAAGGATAGTACTTCAGGTAGATTTAGGATTTTAGGAATCCAAGAAGTCAGGAAATTAATCATACTGTCCCTCTCCATCTGCTCCAGGATGCCATAGATTCATATATTGTTTCTCCTGTTTCTATTCTCAATGTCATCTATTTTTTCAATAAGTTTGTTGTTATCTTGAAGAAGAAGTCTATGGGGAGAATTCAGTAAAGCCTACATGGAGGGATTTTCCATGTAGACATAGTGGCATGGAGCTTAAATGGAAGTAAGTAGCCGTGTGATTCAGTAAACAGAGCACAGAGGCATGCATGAGCCTGCCAACATGGAAGTATCTGTGGCATACAAATCACTTCATAAGCAGGTGAATTGCATACAAATTAGGGTGTTGGAGCAATCCAGCAAGCAGATAGGAAGTCCTGCAGACCTTGTGTTGGAGTCCAAAGTGTACACTTCAAATTTCCTTGTACAAGAAAATAAAATTTGAACAGGGGCTATAAAAGCTGATGTAGGACAGAAATTGCATAGTAGGCACAGATATGTGCAAAACTATGCCCTGTGTGTCCAAAACATAATGCAAAATAATTTAATATACGTTTTTTTTTAATACCCATATTACATTTGGGTGGCACACAGCAGTGCGGAAATATGCTGTTATGCAAAAAATATATATATATTTAAAAGTTTACAAATTAAAAATAAGAAATATGTGACAATAATGCATTATAGGGCCCTCCTGCATGGAATATGTACAATTCTAGATATCTGTGGTTGCTAAGGAGGCAGGCCCTGGAATAGTATAGTATCCAGGTTGTGTGCATGGATTTGTATGCAAATGAGCTGAGGTTACTAAATAGCAAAAATGGGTTACTGTATCTGGAGATAAAATCCGTGCAGCCCCAGAACCATGTTGGTGTCCACAGGACAGCTAGCTGACATCAAAAGGGTGTGTGACACTATATGCTTAAGCAGATTGGAGCTGAACAGTACCCATTTGCACAGTGCACCTTTCAGCTAAGCAGCACCACTGTGCTTATCAGGGAAGGCAGTTAAAATAGGGAATAGCCTGTGAAAGCCAATCATGTATAAATTACTGATAACCCCTGTTCCACTTACACTGGCCCATTCAAAGACCTCAATGATGTACCTGGCAGGTGGAATGCATCATAGATAGCCAGTCACACAGGCTGCATCTGCAGCAGACCATTATAAATTATGCATACACTCTACAATCTTATTCCCCCCATACTCTGCACCATTGGAGTACAGACTTGGGAATTTTAACTGAGAGAATGCTAGGGGCTGCTGCAGCTCTGCTACATCTGAATGTGCTAGATGCTGAGGTCAGTGCTGATCCTGCTGCTGGAAATATGCCTCGACTGAGAAGTAGAAGAGTGTTCAGGCCCAGGGTAACCTTCCAGGAGCTACATAAGCTGGAGATTGTAGAGCTCTACAGGATGGACAGGGACATACTACAAGAACTCACTGAGCTCTGCCTCCCTCAACTCAGACCCAGAGCCAACAGAGGGGAACCCATCCAAGTGGGAACAAGGGTATGTGTAGCCCTTAGAACACTAGTTACAGGTACATTTCAAAGACAAGCTGGTGACATGATGGGGGTCTCACAGGCATCAGCATCCAGGGTACTCCTCCACTTCTTGGATGCCATGCAAACAGATGCAAATGAGCACATTTATTTACCCTGCACTCCTGAGGAGAGGGTCAGCAGTATGTGTCTCTTCTATCATGTAGCACACTACCCTGAGGTACTGGGTGCAATAGATTGCACTCATGCATACATCAAAGCATTGCCCAGTGAGGAGGGTAGAGTCTACATTGACTGCAAGGGGTATCACTACATCAACTGCCAGGTCATGTGCAATGCCAAGGGTATTATCATAAATATGTGTGCTGGCATCCCTGGCAGCTATCATGACTCCCATATCTGGCATGCATTACACCTGTACCAGATGTTTGCCAGGGAGAGCATCCCATTAACATTTATTGGGGGATGCTGGCTACGTACTGGAACTGTAAATGATGACACCCATCAGAAAAGCACACGCACACCTACTGAAGAATGTCATAATAAGGCACACACACAAACTAGGAACATCATACAGAATATGTTTGGGCTGCTTAAGTCACAGTTCCAGTGCCTCGATATATCTGGTGGAGCCCTGCAGTATTCTCCAGCCACATGTGCACAGATGTTCACAGTATGTGCCATGCCACACAATATAATCTTGCTGAAACAGCTGTGACAGGATCATCACAGGGAAGGGACACACAGCCCCCCACAAGTGACAAGGTCCCCACAGCCACACCCACAGGTGGACTCAGAGGAGGAACCCTCTGAGGCTTTCCCTGTAGGCAGACGTAGGCATGCCCAGTATGCCTTGGCCTTGGCAAAGAAGCAACACATAACACATGCACTGACAACCTAGAGTCTTACGGACTGACACCTTACTCTGACTCACATACATAGTAAAAAGGATGCCAGCCACACCACACAACCTATACCTTACCATGTATTGGCTGTATACTGCATACATCAGACAGAGTCAGCCCTGCAACACAGGTACCTCAACTGCTGCATTCACAAGGTAAGTCACTCTCCTTTACAACAAATGTATGGGGTACTAGACTATGGTAGCATATGTATGGACCTGCTGCATGTATGCAAGGGAATAGAATGGGCTACTGGGCTACTTACACAGAACTAATAGCTATGTGGGACAACAGGTACTCTGTCCAATATTGACTGGCCCATAATATGCATTAGGCCACAAGGCAGCAAAACCCACTGCAGTATGCAAGGAAAATGCCAAATACCGGGGTCATAGGACAGACACACAACTGTCAGTGCTAGAGTCCCCAACCCCCAACACATCAGATTTTCCCATACAACTGAATAACAGTATGTTTTCATGGATATATTGGCAGACCACACAATCCCAGGGCTGTTGCAAACAACCTGGCTACGAGTTCTATTTTCCACACATGCAGGGGTCAAAGTGTATGTCTGTCTTGCTGTTGATAGTGTGAGGAATTAAACCGCACTTTCTGGTGGCTGGTGTGGCTCAGTGAACTAAGGACGTTAGCATGGTTGATGGTTTTCCATGGTTTGAAAGCTGGCTGCACCTACAACTTTTGCATGTGAGGTACTCCTATGGTAGGAGTCCCACAAACTGCAAATATGTCCCAATCTGTGACTACATGAAAGCTGGACAAAGCCAGAGACAATGCAGGGACAGAGGGGCAAACCTACAGACATTATACATGTTTTGTGTTACCTAGAAGGTGACTAGTATAACAACAAATTGCAATATATTACAGGAAAACACTACTGTATGAGGAACAGAACAGACATATGGGGCAGAATGCTGGACATCTTGCTAAAACATGTACAGTGAGAAGTGTGAAGACTGTCACCCTGTGTGTGGTGTTACATCATGTACCCCAGTCACATCATACCTACAACCACTTACAGCAGGTAATCTGGACAAAGCCATGAACAGTAGTGGGACAAAGGCCCAAATATAAGAAGGATTAACTACTGGCCAGACAAATGTAGAAAGTTCAGAGAATAATAGGTCATACAGTAACATGGGTTTCATAGGGTGTTTGGAGTTGCTAACTCAAATGTCTGTCATATTTCCTAATGCAAATCTATAATGATTTGCCACTGATGTACCAGAAAATCAAAATGCTATGTAAAACGTACCATACATATGGTGCAAAACTTTGAAAACTATTAGAACCTGTACAGTCAATAGGTGTGAGTCATATATTATGTTCAGCACACAGCCAGGTAATCCCTTGGACAAAATATCAGGGAGGTGTTGGACTGTTGAATCAGGTGCAGCAGCCAATTGGCTGCAGCACACAAAATCCCAGACTGAAGTATAGATCTGGAGTCACCTTGTAAGTACTGACAGTAACATTCGGCATGTTCCTACACTTAGCTAACCTGAGTCATGTCTGATGCCTCATCTGCCTATAGAACTGATATGTGAAAATATGTCTGTGCATACAGACAGCTATGTATATGTATCTATCGCCCTGTATCCCCCCTCACACTTGATTATCCTATGTATCAGTATGTGGTACACACACACACACACTCATATATATATATATATATATATATATATATATATATATATATATATATATATATATATATATATATATATATATATATATTTAGGTAATATATATATATATATATATATCTATATATTTATATATATTATTATATATATATATATATATATATATATATATATATATATATATATATATATATATATATATAAAGCTACATAAATATGTAGAGTGATGTACACCCTCCATATATATGTTTTAATACAGTTACATAATTCATGCATGCAGCTACACCTAACTTGATATCCCTGTTGTTTTTTTTATATATATATATATATATATATATATATATATATATATATATATATATATATATATATATATATATATATATATATATATATATGAGTATATGTGTGTGGGGATGTATGAATGTATACACCTTCACACAGTATGCAGAGGTTGTCTGCACCTCCACACACAACAGTCGTCTGATGGTAACAGACCAAGGCTGCATAATTACATAATCGACCCAACCACACACCCCTGTGCCTGTGGAATGTCACCCTGTAGATAAACAATGGTGAGCAGGTAGTGTAACATGCAATGGCTTCAACGCAGGACTTAGCCAATTGTCCACCTAGCAAACTGCAACCGGACAGAAATGCTGATACTCTTAACTGCACACACATTGCAGGGGTATTAACAGGTGTCCCACTGCTAGGACAGTAGATACAACAACAGCATAAAGCAGGTTCACTCTGCAGGCCACACATGCTGTTTAATAGAAGGCCACTTTGAATAGCTCACAAGTACTGTGGCTGCAACCACATGTACACCAGATGTAACCGCTGGCGCATGCAATAAGTATTGTGAGCTATAGTGTGTAATAGCAGGTAGGGATTCTAATCCCACATCAACCACTGTGTGTGTGTGTGTGTGTGTGTGTGTGTGTGTGTGTGTGTGTGTGTGTGTGTGTGTGTGTGTGTGTGTGTGTGCGTGTTTGTGTGTGTGTGTGTGTGGGGGGGGTGTGTGGGTGTGTAGATATTTCCCTTACAGTTGTGCAGACATGCCCATGTGGCCTATGTCTGTGCAATGGTCAATCATTTTATGGCCCTTTGACTAGCATCCTCCTCAAAATTGGCCTCCCTGTCAACACCTGCTGATGTCATCAGCCTTAACAGCACTGGCTGACAATCTCAAAGCAGGTGAGCTCCATGGCACATGCAATAAGTACTTAGTGCTTTAGCATATACTATTAGATAGGTAAGGGTTCTAATCTCACAACCGACATCTGCATGTGTGTAAATATATCCCCTTGCAGCAAGTGTACACATGCCTACCTATCTCTGTGCGATGGTTATACATTTTAAGGCCCTGTGACTATCTGCCAGCCTCCCCATTGTCCTCCTTTACAAGGCCTGCTGATGTCATCCACCTTAACAGCACTGGCTGACAATCCAAAATTGGGTAAGCTCCATGACACGTGTAATAAGTACTCACTATTATAGTGTGTACTACTAGATAGGTAGGGGTTCTAATATCAAAAAAGGCTACTCTGTGTAAGTGTAGAAATATACTCCCATGCAGCAATATACCTATGGCCATAGGGGTGTGCAATTGTGATGCATTTTACTGCCCTGTGAGTAGCTGAAAGCCCTGAATAACCCACATCTACCTAAGCATCTACATTTGTATGTACAGAACACCCAGGTGACACTTATCAAGGGTAGCAGGCCTTGTCACAGGGTATGCATGCATGATTATGCTGATTGTCTCCATTGTCCCTGACACACGTTTCTACAGATATGCACCTAGGTATCCACGTATGTATACAGCCGTACCTTGCTGATGTCATATGGCTGTTGAGCTGCCATGCCATCCTGTGCCACTGTGTTGCCACCAAGTCTCCATAGCTTAGTCACTCAGGCCTCTGGAATAGGAATATACACAGTTCTCTGAGACACCTGTCATTCTGCAACACTACCACCAATCTAACATCATGAAACAAAGGTACACAAAGTTTGATGTGTACTCATGACACATTCCAGCATATAGCACCTGTCATGGCATAACACTACTACACTACAAAACTACATATAATGTACTTTAGTCACCCTGTGCATCAGGCATATATTTGCATGTCCCTGCATAGATGGTATGGATGGCAGAGATGTGGCACAGGTATCATCACATGCACAAGGTGTGGTGTGGGGGTGCCAGAAGCCTAGGCTGTGCCAAACAGTTGACGGCATGTGTGTGAGTCAGGAAGGGGTGTGGCTAGCTAGGACATGGAGAGGTGCCATGTGTGTCTGTTGGTGACCTGCATGTGACAGTGTTGTATGAGTATGTGCATGTACACAGTCAAGCCCAGTGTTAGCCTTACATGTGTGTATGTTGGACAGCTGTGGAATGTACATGGCAAAGTGGACAGTTCACTGTCTCTGGCCATGGACACGGGAACTGGATTGGCCAGGAGTGGCACTGGCATCACCATGACCAAGGTCAGATGAGGTGGTAGTAGCTGATGGTGACTGGTATTTGCTGGGCCCCGTCCAGTGCCCATAGCCTGCCATGTCTTGGTGTGGACGGCACACTCTCTTATGTAGTGCTGGAGGTACTGCCACTATGGGACCATGAGTGTTCATGGCCACGTGGACTCTCAGCAGATGGTGTTGCTAACCTACATCCATGTGTCTGATGCATGACTCCAACAGATGTTCCAGCACAGACAACGTGAGGTCAAGGTCTGACAATGTCTCACTCCACTGTCTGTCCACTACATCAGTGAAATTATCCATGGCATTACCAATGTGGTAGAGGGAGTCATGGATGTCAGACTGTGCTGCATCCATAATTCTGAGCATCTCTCTGGTGTTACATTTAGAATGTGCCTTTGCCTCCATGATGGACTGAAACATGCATCAAGTGACCTGTGATGTGACACCCATGACAGGTGATGGATGGGCAGCAGTCCTCCATCGAGTACCCCTGTCAGTATGCCTGTGTGGGACCTCACCAGCTCTCTGGCTATGGCCAGTGTCTACACTCACTGATGCCATAGTTGTCACACTCTCCTGCTCAATGTCACCACACTCTGACTGTCCAATATATTTGGCCTCAGGGACTGGGTATGTGTGGGCATACTGACTGTGCTGCATGCAGAGACAATGGGGGGAAGAGGGATGTCAGCCCATTTGACAGATTCAGCTCCCAACAACCCCACCTGTGCCTCACCATGGTCACCATCATCATCAGCTCCAGAGAGCACCCCTGCAATACCAGGCTACAACTCTTACTACACTTTTCGGCCACCAAACCAGGACCGAAACACTAAAGGTGGAGGATTGTCAATATTCACCAAGGATATTCACACCACCAGGCTAGTTGGCCAACACAATGTGTCTGAAATTCTGCAAGTGCAACTAACACTAGGTAAGACTGCAATCCAAATTGTAGCTTGCTACAGATCCCCTCCATACCCCAAGATTCTCACTACACCTTTCTAAACATAATGGAAAATATTAAGATAGAACAAAACACCCTAATACTGGGTGATTTTAACTACCCTGCCATTAGCTGGGAAAACTACTCATGTCCCAACACCTTTGCGCAACGGTTCTTGGAATTCATAAATTCCAATGCCCTGGATCAACTAATCCATAGTCCCACCAGGGGCTCCAATATCCTAGACCTGGTCATTACCAACATGGGAAATCAATGCTCCATACCTATGGTCACCCCCTCGTTAGTCAGGTCTGACCATAAGCTAATCACCCTTAACATCCACATCCCACCCCACCCCCAGTAAAGAAACCACCATAAAAAACTTCTCCAAAGCCAACTTCATGCTACTCAAGTCAGAAGTGACAAACTTCATAACACCCATGCAGACGGGAACTGAAAGTTCAACTGCTGAATCCTACACTAAGGCACTGTACGAGCACATCCACTCATGCATGAATCGTGCCATTCCAAATAGAACCAAAATGCTCTCATCCAAAAAAAGGAAGCCAATCTGGTGGTCCCCTGCCATAAACAAACTTTACAACAAAAGGAAGAATCTTTTGCAGAAAAAAGGAAAATCCCAGGATGCAAAAAACTACGTTACTAGCCTCAGTAAGAAACTGAGATGCCTCATAAAATCCTCCAAAGCTAGTTACGAAAATAAAATTGCCAAAGATTCCAAAGACAACCACAAAGCATTCTATAACTATGTCAAGAATCTAAATGGCAATGCTCAGATCTGCTCTGAGCTAAAACAGAATGGCATTAAATATACTGATCCAAAGGATATTGCCAATATCCTGGCAGATCGATTCAGTGCCAACTTCACCCCTCTCACCCCTAAATGGCCCATCTCAATACCAGAAGATTGCCAAATTCCAGTAATAACGGCCACAAAGTACAAAACGCACTCTCTAAAGCCAAGAATACAGCATCCATGGGACCAGATGACATCCCGGCTGTGTACTACATGAACTACAATATGAACTGGCACCTCACCTAAGTGTCATGTTTAATCATAGCCTCACCTCAGGTTTTGTGCTCACTGAGTGGCAGAGCTACAGTTATCCCAATCCACAAGGGGATCCACCTTGGATCCCGGAAACTACCGTCCCATCAGTCTGACAAGCCTTATCTGCAAGGCCATGGAGCATATTATCATGGAACTTATAAACAAAGACATTGGCAACCTTCAAACACTGGACCCCACCCAGTTTGGGTTTGTGAAGGGCCGATCTTGTCTCCTGAACCTGATTGACTTCTTTGAATCAGTCTCCAGAGCCATGGACAAGGGTAAGGTGGTCCACACAGCCTATCTAGACCTTGCCAAGGCCTTTGACACCATCCCCCACTCTGGAGTCATAGATAAACTTACTAAGTTGAGCATTAATCCCTATGTCACCCAATGGATTGCTAAATGGCTTACTGATAGAACCCACACTGTAAAAGTAGCCGACTCCAAATCCAGCTCCAAACAAGTGACAAGTGGAGTACCTCAGGGTTCAGTCCTGGGGCCACTCTTGTTTGGCATCTACTTCTCTGAAGTACAGGTCAACACTAAGGGACTCTGGCTAACAAAGTTTGCAGATGACTGCAAACTGGGAGCCATTATTGAATCCCCAAATGATGTGGATACTCTACAAAAGGGCCTTACAGAAACACCATAAAAATAAAAAATTCTCCGGCACAATGAAGGTAATCCCTCAGCTGTAGAATGACCTCGCAATGTAGGTTAGAAACTGGCAGGCAACTCAAAAGTTCAAAAAGCTTTAATCCACCAAATTCAGCACATACGAAGCAAAAATACAAATCAACACTCCATACCATAGAACAGTTAGTTGAATTAAGCGCTTTCGTCTCCTTCCAACGGAGACTTCATCAGAATAAATCTTTAAATTAACAATAATTTTATATATACTAGCATCAATCAATAGTCTTCCTATAGGCTGCTAGTATGCCTTAAAGGCATAGCGCTACAATATCTTAAGCTGCTATACTTGAATAAAATGCATTTTCAACACATAATTTGTTCCAGGTATACTTATGTGCAATTAAATAAATAATTGCAAAACAAACAACATAAAAAACAACTAATTAATCCCCCCCACCCCCAAAAATAACTGATAAAAGAATGTGTGTAAAATGAATATCTATAAAGGCAAAAACAAAAAAACAGGGACATTAAAAACTTCAATGAATTATCTTAAACAGCTTGTCTGTGTAGTTTATATTGTATTATATTGTAAGGTGCAACTATAGTGGCTCAAATGTATCAAGCAAATTTAATTTAAACTCTGCATACATCCATAGGGGACAAATATTAAAAAATATATTGTTTAAAAAATATATATTGTTTAAAAAATATATATTGTTAAAAAATATATATATTGTTTAAAGAATGCATTTAAAAAGTACTAAAAAATGCTCAAGTCTAGCATAGTACATCAAACAATGACAGCCATTTTATCACCGACAACATAAATAGGGGCTCTTCCAACCAAATTTAGAGTAAAAATAGTCAACTCTTATGTTGAACATGTGAAACATACAGACTTGTATTATAACCAAACAAAACAGAATGTTGTGTTCTAACTAAACAAAACAAATTATTGTTGAGCTTATAAGGGATCCTACCAATGTGGCACCCTACCCCACCACCAATAAAAAGGTATTTTGTAAACACCTCATATAGTGGTTAGCGTATCCATCATAGTATGCACGGAGTATATAAAATGTATAAAAATGTATAAAAATGAATATATATACAAAATATATAATTAATTAAATAAATAAATATTTAACATGTATCAAAAAATATACCACTAAAATCTAAGCTACTTATTTATAAATAAATATTGCCCATTACCTTACTCCCCCATGCAACTATGATCTGTAACCCTCAATTTCTTTGTGGTTTAAACTTCTTCGTGTGTATTCCTCACATCATTTGTCTTTGTAATTTTGGGATCCGCTGCCAGAATTTTGAGTGCTGGGGTAATAGAAATGTGGTCATTTAAACCTTTTTCACCACAGGCATTCAACCTTAGCTGCCATATCATTTCCCTGTATTCCACCTTAGTCTCCCAGTCACCACCTCTCTCTAGAGGCTCAACAACCTCAAGAACCCAGAATTTAAAATCAGCTTTAACACATTTCATCACGTGTCTGTACAGAGCATTATTCTCGTTTCGTCTGTTGATATCCCTAATGTGCTCGTAAATTCTGTTTTTTAATTTTCTTTCTGTTTTGCCCACATAATAACTTCCACATTCTTTGCAAAACACTATGTAAATAACACCTTTAGTATAGCAACTACTATAATGTTTGGATGTTAGTTTAATGGGAATGCTAGATATAGCAACCTTTTACTCTAAATTTGGTTGGAAGAGCCCCTATTTATGTTGTCGGTGATAAAATGGCTGTCATTGTTTGATGTACTATGCTAGACTTGAGCATTTTTTAGTACTTTTTAAATGCATTCTTTAAACAATATATATATTTTTTAACAATATATATTTTTTAAACAATATATATTTTTTAAACAATATATTTTTTAATATTTGTCCCCTATGGATGTATGCAGAGTTTAAATTAAATTTGCTTGATACATTTGAGCCACTATAGTTGCACCTTACAATATAATACAATATAAACTACACAGACAAGCTGTTTAAGATAATTCATTGAAGTTTTTAATGTCCCTGTTTTTTTGTTTTTGCCTTTATAGATATTCATTTTACACACATTCTTTTATCAGTTATTTTTGGGGGGTGGGGGTATTAGTTGTTTTATGTTGTTTGTTTTGCAATTATTTATTTAATTGCACATAAGTATACCTGGAACAAATTATGTGTTGAAAATGCATTTTATTCAAGTATAGCAGCTTAAGATATTGTAGCGCTATGCCTTTAAGGCATACTAGCAGCCTATAGGAAGACTATTGATTGATGCTAGTATATATAAAATTATTGTTAATTTAAAGATTTATTCTGATGAAGTCTCCGTTGGAAGGAGACTAATTCAACTAACTGTTCTATGGTATGGAGTGTTGATTTGTATTTTGCTTCGTATGTGCTGAATTTGGTGGATTAAAGCTTTTTGAACTTTTGAGTTGCCTGCCAGTTTCTAACCTACATTGCGAGGTCATTCTACAGCTGAGGGATTACCTTCATTGTGCCGGAGAATTTTTTATTTTTATGGTGTTTGGTGCTTCGTTTGGTTACAAGTTGCTTTATTTTTTCCGGATACGAGGAGTCCTACTTTAAAGTAAAAAGAACTGGTAAAGAACTTGTTAAAGGTGCCGCAGTATGGATAATAGCAATAGTATGCTGAGCGAATTGCTCCGGGTAATACAGAATCATACGCAGGCAGAGAGTACGCAGGCAGGCACAAGTAGTGGAATTCCGTGCGCCCAAAGCAGCCCGAAGGACCCAAGAAGCGGTCGTGCTGCCAGTGGGGCGGGTGAGCGTTTCCACCATGAGAAGCAAGGAGCCAATGATGGAACCAATGGAAGGAAACAACTAAGGAGAGCCCCTATTTCTCCTGCAGCAACGGGCGACCATCAGGGCAAGGACTATGATTTTCAAGAAGCATACGAAAATCTTGATTTTGGAGCATGGTTAAACAAAGCTTTTCAAGGCAAAACGGTCGATGGGGATGTGCCTAGGACAAGGAATAACAACAATGACTATTCGTATAAGGACAAATGTAAGCTATTTAAAAAGTTGTTATCAAAATATAAGGCCTTATCCATTGAAAATTGGTACTTTGATATGTGTATCAAGGATAATATTGTACCGAAGGGCCTAAGGCTAAACAAATTCCCCAACAGTGTTCAAGGGGATCAGGTATTTTTTAAAGAAATTAGTAAAATTTTAAATTGTTGCGGTTTGTCTATTTTGAAAGCCATGATGGAACACAATATAAAAAGTATGCAGGACATTAAAAAAGAAATTGACCAATTGCAAGCTGAAATCAGTGGTGATATGTTGTTTGTTATTGATGAATATAAGCATATATACTATCGAGTGCTGCATGATATAGATGTATATATTGACTCTAATATAAAAAGGAAAATGAAAAAGCTTAATAGGGACTTAAATGAATATAATTCAGGGACTGCATATGTTCAAGGGGGGAATTTTGTTTCTAATTTTAATGTCACAAATTCAAAAAAACCTTCTTTTAAGTCACATGTACAAATGGGGGAGGGGGACACACACGCCTATGAACGAAACTACAGAGGTGGCTACAAACAGGGATACCAGGGGCGGTATAATGGATACAATAGGTATACTGGATACAATAGGGACCCTCCCAGCCACGGTTATCGCATGGATAGAGGTAACAGTCTGATGGATGATGAATTCCCTTTATTGGAAGGTGAGAGGGTGGGTAACGGAATGAGTACACCTGAATTGGTTGATGAAGTGAGAAGATCTGAAAGGCTTAGAAATAGGAATCAGCAAACGTATGTGCAAGCTACAAATGGGGAGAATTCTACAGGTAGGAACAAGGGTGATGAACAGGTTTTTTAGACAGTGTAGACTATGACATGGTGCAGAGTGATGTTAACGAGGTTGCTAATTCTGGGAATGCAAAGCAGATTATTTTCACCCACAATAAATTCAATATATTTAATTATTCTGGGATTGAAATTAACCATTGTCACTTTGAATTGTTTACAAAGGGTTTTTCTTTTGTACCTGCCAAGGCGCCTAGTGTTGAGAAACTTATGCTTGATGTTAAGTTATTTTGTAGAAAATTAAATCTTCAACATATTAATAATCAAAATAAGAAGCAGAATAGTACCAATTCCACTGGCAGCAGGAAGTTGTTTGTTAGGCATAGTACTTGGAACCCGCCACTACAAAATGAAATTTTTAATTTTGAGCAGTGTGCTATCAGTAGAATTTGGCGTGAATACAAAACGTGCACTTCCAATAATAGTAATTTAAGCAAGGATGAGACAAAACTCCTAAGTGACTTGAGTAAGAATAGAGAGATAAGAGTGATGAAGCCGGACAAAGGTGGGGGAGTGGTTTTGATGAACAAGTGGGATTACATAAGAAAAATGAAAGAAATTTTAGACAAAGATGAGAATTATTGTCTTGTTTCCAAAAATGAGATTAATATACATTATAGTAAAATTGATATTATTTTAGAAGACAATTTATTGACTGGATCTATCGATTTGGTTTTATATAATTTCTTTCATGTTAAAAAAACAGTTATACCGGGTATATTTGGAATACCCAAGGTACATAAATCCATCACTGACCCCCCACTTAGACCCATTGTAGCTTCTCACGGATCTAAAACTCAACCTATGGCAATATTTGTGGATGCAATGACAAAACCCATATATTCTAAATGGACGCACATCCTTAGGGATTCATGGGATTTTCTAAGTAAAATTAGTAAAAGCGTTTATCAGGAAAGTGTGTTTTTCATTACTATAGATGTTAAAGAATTATTTTCTGTCATCCCTCAAGGTACTGGGATGGAGTGGTTTGAGGAGGTTTTATTAGAAATGGATTGGCTATCTACCTTGGAATTCAGAAATGTTTTATTATTTATGGAGTTGGTGTTAAAATATAATTTTATATACTTTGAGGGTGATTATTATCACCAGAAGGAAGGGGTGGCTATGGGTTCCGCCTGTGCCCCGATTTTTGCTAATACCATTATGTTATATTGGGAAAGGCAGTTTATTTTTAACACTGAATTCAAACAGTATATTGTAGAATACTACAGGTTTTTGGATGATATTTTTATTATCTGGAAAGGTACAAGACAGGATATAGAGAAATTTGTTGAATACATTAACAACACCACTTCATTTTTAAAGTTTACGCATAATATTGAAACTGATGAAACACATTTTCTTGATATTAGATTAATTAAGGACAAGGTTAATAATTGTTACAAATCCCACATTTATAGGAAGGAGCATTTCTCAAATGCTTACTTGCATTACAATAGTGACCACCCTAAACAATTGAAGAAAAATATAGTCAAGGGTCAGATGATTAGGATGGCCAGAATGATTTCGGATAATGTTGAGTTTATCAAAGAAATTACCTTTCTTGAAGGTTTATTCATAGAAAGAGGTTATCCTAAGGATCTTATTTCAGATGTGAAAGAATATGTAGTTGCAGGAAGAAATACAAGAAAATATACCCCACTTTTAAAGGCAAAGGCGGTGGTATTGGACAGCATTGTGGGTAGCAGTGACAATCTGATAATTGACGAAATTAATTATACGCCTTACCTAACAACCACGTACTTTTATGGTACTGGCTGGTTTAGGAGAAATATGAATGAAATTTGGAACATGTTCAAGCATATTGCTATTAGAACTGAGGTTTTTAAGAATAATTTAAAATTCAGTTTTAGAAAAAATTTTAACGTCAAAAATATATTGGAAAGTAAAGGATCATGTACAGAAGGGGCTAGTAGGAAACAAGGAACTTTTAAGTGCGGGAGATGTGCCCAATGTACATATATTTATGAGAGCAAGGAGGTTGCTATATCTAGCATTCCCATTAAACTAACATCCAAACATTATAGTAGTTGCTATACTAAAGGTGTTATTTACATAGTGTTTTGCAAAGAATGTGGAAGTTATTATGTGGGCAAAACAGAAAGAAAATTAAAAAACAGAATTTCATTAGGGATATCAACAGACGAAACGAGAATAATGCTCTGTACAGACACGTGATGAAATGTGTTAAAGCTGATTTTAAATTCTGGGTTCTTGAGGTTTTTGAGCCTCTAGAGAGAGGTGGTGACTGGGAGACTAAGGTGGAATATAGGGAAATGATATGGCAGCTAAGGTTGAATGCCTGTGGTGAAAAAGGTTTAAATGACCACATTTCTATAACCCCAGCACTCAAAATTCTGGCAGCAGACCCCAAAATTGCAAAGACAAATGATGTGAGGAACAGACACGAAGAAGTTTAAACCACAAAGAAATTGAAGGTTACAGATCATAGTTGCATGGGGGAGTATGGTAATGGACAATATTTATTTATAAATAAGTAGCTTAGATTTTAGTGGTATATATTTTTTGATACATGTTAAATATTTATTTATTTAATTAATTACATATTTTGTATATATATTCATTTTATACATCTTTATACATTTTATACACTCCGTGCATACTATGATGGATACGCTAACCACTATATGAGGTGTTTACAAAATACCTTTTTATTGGTGGTGGGGTAGGGTGCCACATTGGTAGGATCCCTTATAAGCTCAACAATAATTTGTTTTGTTTAGTTAGAACACAACATTCTGTTTTGTTTGGTTATAATACAAGTCTGTATGTTTCACATGTTCAACATAAGAGTTGACTATTTTTACTCTAAATTTGGTTGGAAGAGCCCCTATTTATGTTGTCGGTGATAAAATGGCTGTCATTGTTTGATGTACTATGCTAGACTTGAGCATTTTTTAGTACTTTTTAAATGCATTCTTTAAACAATATATATATTTTAACAATATATATTTTTTAAACAATATATATTTTTTAAACAATATATTTTTTAATATTTGTCCCCTATGGATGTATGCAGAGTTTAAATTAAATTTGCTTGATACATTTGAGCCACTATAGTTGCACCTTACAATATAATACAATATAAACTACACAGACAAGCTGTTTAAGATAATTCATTGAAGTTTTTAATGTCCCTGTTTTTTTGTTTTTGCCTTTATAGATATTCATTTTACACACATTCTTTTATCAGTTATTTTTGGGGGGTGGGGGGGTATTAGTTGTTTTTTATGTTGTTTGTTTTGCAATTATTTATTTAATTGCACATAAGTATACCTGGAACAAATTATGTGTTGAAAATGCATTTTATTCAAGTATAGCAGCTTAAGATATTGTAGCGCTATGCCTTTAAGGCATACTAGCAGCCTATAGGAAGACTATTGATTGATGCTAGTATATATAAAATTATTGTTAATTTAAAGATTTATTCTGATGAAGTCTCCGTTGGAAGGAGACGAAAGCGCTTAATTCAACTAACTGTTCTATGGTATGGAGTGTTGATTTGTATTTTTGCTTCGTATGTGCTGAATTTGGTGGATTAAAGCTTTTTGAACTTTTGAGTTGCCTGCCAGTTTCTAACCTACATTGCGAGGTCATTCTACAGCTGAGGGATTACCTTCATTGTGCCGGAGAATTTTTTATTTTTATGGTGTTTGGTGCTTCGTTTGGTTACAAGTTGCCTTACAGAAACAGATGCTTGGTGCCAGAGCCATGGGCTCAAGCTCAATGCCAAGAAATGTATTGTTATCCCCTTTGGGAAAAACATGTATCCATGAATTACCATATAGGTGGCAGTACACTAAACACAGAAAGTGTGATAAGAGACTTAGGGACACAGGTGGACAGTGGTCTCACCTTCGATAACCACATCGGCACAACAGTCAGGAAATCCTTCTATGTGGCACACCTCATCACGAAGGGCTTTTCATCCAGAAAAAAGGAGGTCATTGTCCCACTGTACTCATCCCTCATTAGACCCATTATAGAATACAACGCCCCATTTGGTATGTACCTCTCAAGACATCTGCAACAACTGGAAAGGCCTCAGAAATACCTCACTAAAAGAATCACAGGCCTAAAGCAGATGCCCTACGCTGACCGCCTTAAAACTCCAGCTATACTCTGTCGCATATCGCCTACTCAGAGGCGATCTCTGCTTAACATACAAGGCCATGTCAAACCCAGAGCTGTTGGACATGCTACACTTAAAGAAATCCCAATTCCTCAGAGCTACATGCTCCAGGGATCTAAACCTTGTCATCACAATAAACAAAACATGCTGGAGGGATAGGTTCCTGACCCAGAGACTCCCCAGACTCTGGAATAGATTGCCCATACATGTCAAGCAGAGTGCCTCTTTGGACCTCTTCAAGAGGAACCTTGACGATTGGATGGGAGAAAGGAAATTCACCCCAGGGATCACGTCAGTCACCCTGCTAGACAGGGGTCTAGGAAAGTAAATAATGTGGGAATAAATAGCCAGGGAATTGTTATGGCTAGGCTTGTATAGGCCCTAGGGCTGAGAGCCTAGTACCAACCTATGAACCTATGAACCTATGAATCAGAGTCTGATGAGACACTGATATCAGGTTGTGAGGGCAACACATTCCATACCCCACATTCAGCTGTGAGGAGGAAGACAACATACTTACATTACTACCTGCACTATTATGTATGGCAATCCACACACACACACACACACACACACACACACACACACACACACACACACACACACACACACACACACACACACACACACACACATACACATGAGGTGCCACAAATTGCATTACACATAACACATCTTACTTCTGATCCCATGCACAACACACAGACTACAGCATACACAGACAAGTAGGCCCTTTATAACATGCAGTGCAGTTACGTCCAGTTAATGTTGCCAGTACTATACATCTGTGAGACAAGAAATATGTCAGTGTATCTAAGAGACCTACACCTAAAACACAGTGCACCCATCTTGAGCATACTATGTCAGTTATAGTATCACAGCCTTAGGTATGAACCATCTCCATATTGTGTGTGAACAGGTGTCTATGAGTGATTGTTTCCTGTATAGCAGACTGTGTAGACATTCTCAACAATAAGTGTAAATGTGCTACTGCTCCTGCAAATACACAGCTGTGATTACCCATTTAATGCACTTCAGTTAACCCCTAGGTGAAGCATAACAGTTGTGCCTAGGGCAAAATGTCAGCCCTTATAATTCTTAGGGTATATATGGTCAGTAACACAACAGTATCACACTTAACATGTACAGGACCTTAGACTTCGGGCACACCTGACATACCTATGGAAATGTGAGGGAGACGTACTGACAGAAATACCAAATGTGGCATTGTCACAGGGTAATATGTGTGTGTATATCATGTACAGTAACTAATGTGATATTGCCTACATTGCTGACATTCTGAGTATGTGTGCACAACTGATTTTGAAAACCACCCCCCAGTGCAGATAGACCTGACATCCATGTACTGGTATGCAGAGTCTGCCACAATGACTGATATAGTATTACAGTGATGAACACAGGAAGCCTACCTGGATACTCCTCTGGTGTGGATTTTGTGGCACCCACCTTCATGATGTATGGGGTGATGGATAGTTGGGAGCTGATGGCTGATCCCAGGTTTGCTAGGAATTCCCCTGCAGCCAAGAGTGGTTGTTCTGCTATAGGCCCTCCACCAGTGACAGCACAGTCCCTGGCAACAGCAGCAGCCCTTTGCCATGCAGCATTGACCATATCTGTTGCCTGGTGTTGGACCTGCTCGTAGGTTCTGTCTTGTAGCCCTATTTTTGGGGACTGCTGTGACAAGGTCAGCCTGCAGTGCTGCACATTGTTCATGATGCTGGCAACTCCTGGAAATTAGATGCAGTCTGAGGCTATCGGGGATAACATTGATATCATTGTTTTCAGTGTCTGAAAATAGTGGGTGCCTCCTTCAATACATCCTTCCTGAAAGAGTACAAGACAGGAACACATCACAGGACCAGATACGTGGATACCCACTATGAACAGACACTGCACAACCAAAATGGCTTGCACTAGTCACTGCTACCTCCCACATCATACCCCACAGTCTATCAACACACTATGTATGTGGCTATCACCAACTTAGTAGCAATACTGGTATGTCCCTGTGTGCCATGACAGAGTGTGCTGTATGTCTCCACAACCATCAATGTCAACTACTGTCGTGTGTCGCCTATGGGCAAAGTCCCACTACTATGTTAAACAGGCACTATCAGACAAATAGGTGTGTGTTATTACAAGTATATGGGGAACAGTCCAGCAACACCAGTGTGCCACAATGACAGATAGGAATGCAAGCCTGCTGTAGTATATCTTCCCTGTAGGCATCAAACTTGCCCAGTACACAGATGTTTGCAGAATGTGTACTTGTACCTGATATATGTGGTCCTGTTGGCACAAACATATGAAAGTCTGGCAAACAGTTGGCCAATAACTGCTTGTTGTTATCAGAATATAGAGAATCTGGCTGTCACACACCAGAACCCTCAGAGAAAAGCTTATGCTACAGTAATATCTGTTACTTTACTCACACTCTTACTTTGTATGACTAATATGTACACTCTGTCATTGAGGTTGGGTCTTTGTCCCCCCACTAATAATGGCCATGACCTGAATTCCTGCTGTAGAGGGTTGACAGGTATGTTAGCCATAGCTCTCAAATGGTGAGATACGAATGTCGACAAAACAGGAACCTAGCCAGAGTACATCAGAGACAAACAGGGACACCTTTATAATGTCTGAACTATTCCTGTGTGACATTCACTGACTGATCGGAGCTGAATGACAGTACATCAGGTGATATGACAGCTGTGTTCACCCTTACTAGCTGAGAATATGTCTAACTCACAATCCAGTAGCTTTTGTATAGGAGCCAGCCATTGTAGGAGGGAGTGAGAGGGCCAGAGCTCTGATTTCATACACAGTAGGCACAGTTGAGAGGCATGCCTGTAGCTGTTGGACAGCAGAGTATCATCAACATGTCAATGCTATGGATGTACTACAGGCCTACTGTTGTAATCCCTATTCCCCATACCTCCATCAACCAGCAACTCAGCACTGTAATACCATAGATGTACTACAGGCCTACTGTTGTAATCCCTATTCCCCATACCTCAATCCTCCCATCTGCATCACTGACATGTCAATACCAAAGATGTACTACAGGCCTACTGTTGTAATCCCTATTCCCCATACCTCCATCCTCCCATTTGCATCCCATTATATGGGGACTTGTATGAAATATGAAATACCTGGTAGAGTGATGTCATTTTTATGTGAACAAATCCTCATGAAAAAAACTTGCTAAATCATACTCTATCTTGGTAAAGCAACTTACAAACCTGTTTCCCATAGGCAGTTGCTTGACTTCTGTAGGTCATGCTTATTAACAGGTAATTGCCTGTGCACCAATCTGTGGCTCAGACTTGCTAGTTGCATCCAACACAGCTGGGCTGCACTTTCATTAGCAAAGAAACTCTAAAAAAGGCGGACATGCAGAGCAAGATAAAAATCTCCCAAGTATATTCCAAATCCACAAAGCTTTCAAGCAACAGCTCTTCATCAGTGTGTATATAAAACAACTAATAAAACCAGGTTTAAATATTATCCCCTTCTCTGACACAGCCAATAACAGTATGCAAACAATTAACATCAGAAAACATATTAAAGCAATATCTACTAGTTATTCATAGTAATTTCAGATTCATTTGTTTTAATTTCAAGACAGGTTTTATTCTAACCAATGTGTTGAGACCAGGATTTTGATCAGCATTAAGACGTATAATTCATTAATATTCAGGTAAATCTAGTGAGTTGTTTATATCACCCCCCCTTTTTTTTTATAACGGACATCTAACACTCTAAACTGAAATGTATGATTTAAGCCTCTATCCATAATATGTTGTGTAAAGCGTTGGTGACAATTTTCCTCCTGATGTTTGAGTTATGCTCTATGGTTCTATCCTTTAATTTTCTATACATAAAATGCAGAGGATGTAACACAATTAGCTAAATGTACTATATTATTTGTATTACAAGTAGCATGACATTTAATTCTTATAAGCTCACTAGTTACCGGATTTTTAAATTTACAGCTTTTATTAATAATAATACCACTAAGAAAGAGGAACCCACTGTGAGTATGCCATCAAGGTCACTAGATACTTTGGATGTGTTTACTGTTGTTGAATCTATGAATAATGCTGCAACAGTAGAGAAAAATCCTATGAATATAAGCAGCAATGCTTCATCTGGAGAACATATTTATATTACACCCACTACATGTGCCACTGTGGAATCTCCCCCTGGACCATCGAATGGAATAATCCAGGAACAAGAGGGTTTTCAGAAGGTTCTGAATCCCATACAGTTAAAATTAATGGAAATACTTCTAGTACACAAGAAAGACAACACAAGGGGCAGATCAGTCAGTCGCTGAAATGGAAGAGACAGAAAAGAAAACCAAAGCAAGGGCCCAGTGACTTGCAGCAAATGGGACAGGCAGAACAACTAACTGACAGGTTGGTTGTAAATATTTCAGATATAATAGAAAACTTGGTTCCCTTTATAGACTCAAACCCTTTCTCAAAGCCTCAACTAGGTCCACTATCGCCTTAATTCACCTACTCTCAACCCTTCTCTATGCCTCCCCAATTTACACAAACCTCTTCAAAAGCAATATCCATAAATTAGTAACATCCTATAGTAACATAGCCAAATTTGCTACTGGTTCTTCATTTAGAACCCATCACTGCAAGAATCTTAAACTATTAGGTTGGCTAGAATTACAAAATCAGATTCTATTTCAACAACTTACCATCACTCATAATATTTTGCATCATCCCTCAAATACTCCCATACTCTGTAACCTTGTTAGCCCTTACAAAAACCTAACCACCCTACGATATGCCAGTAGGGTATTAGTATCTACCCTAAAATCCAACAATAAGTCTGGGGAGTGCTTGTTCACTAACTCTATTGGTAATTTATGGAACAAGCTTCCAACTGAACTGACATCCATTTACTCTACACCACTGTTTTAAAAGCACCTAAGAATCCTCCTAACTTCTCAATGGCTATGCCCTTGCTTGAATCCAGACTAAGAGTATTCACTGTTTCCAGTACCACCTCTGCTGCCTGTTTTACCTACTCACTGTAGCCTTTGTTTCTTACTTCCTATGAATCTACTGAAGAAACTCACTTCCCATGAACCAATGTAAAAAAAAAATGTTTTTGGAATGTAGTTGTTTTCACAAAAGTTTTTATAGCTATGTCAAGTATAAATCTTTTCATTAACTTTTTTCTGCAGTTACTAATGTAAATTTGAAAACATGTTTTGTTCTGTGTGTAATCAATTTGTTATGATTCTATAATCTCTTGGAGACTTTCTCACTGGGCCTCCGCTGAAAATGGACATATATCCAGACAGACTTTCCCGTTCAACAAATGTAAAATAAATAAATAAATAAAATATTATTTTAACTGAGGATGATATTAATATTTTAAATAAGGGCTTATAGTTCATATCGAGTGATAGAGATTGTGTGGAGGATGCCATCACAGATTTATAGCTATTTATTAGAAATGTTTTGTTGAAACTGATTTTTAAGAACACTGAAGCACCACAACAGGTATGTAAGAAGTCTATTTATTCCTGTTAATCCCCCTATATTAAATGCCTTTTCTGAAATGTGTGAAAGAGAGATTAGGCTAATGTATAATGATAAAAAGCATATACGTATTATAATTTAAATCATAATGAACAGGATGCTTTAAATAGACTACAGAAAAATACCGAAATAGTTATTAAACAAGCGGATAAAGGGGGTGCAACAGTAATTCTCAACTCTAGGGATTATGTAAGGCTTATGATGGATTTATTAAATGATGAAACTGCATTTGTTGAAGTTAGCTCCACTGAAGTTTCTAGGATGATTAATAAAGTGAATATGGATATTTATGAACTGCAGTTAATTAATGATATTACTATTGAACCTTTCAGTTATTTTAATGTTGCCTGTCCTAAAATTCCTGTTATATATGGATTGCCCAAAATGCATAAGAACTTGCAGAATCCACCTATGAGACCCATTGTATCAGGTTCTGGCTGGATTATTGAACCTATTTCAATATATCTGCAATCCATATTTAGTATGTATTTAGGCTAAGTGAAAAGTTATATACAGGACACAAGGGAATTTTTAAATCAGTTATCTGCCTGTCATAATAATTATAAAGATTTAGACTATTTGTTACTTTGGACGTCAAGTTACTATTTACGGTTCTTCCTATAGAATATGGCATTGATGCAATTAGAGAATCTTTATGTAAGAATACTGAAATGTATAGTAGAGACATTGAAACATGTTATACTTTACTTGAAATTATTTTAAAACATAATGTCTTTTTCTTCCAAGATACCATTTACCATCAGAAAAGGGGTGTTGCCATGGGGACTCCCATAGCAAATGCATATGCAAATATTGTCATAGCAAAATGGGAGAAAGAGCATGTATATAATGCACCCGTAGAATTTAACACTAAACATTGTTTTACAAACGGTTTGTGGACGATATTTTTTTAATATAGGATGATGAGTGCACAATTAGAGAAATTCAATGAATTTATAAACTCTACAACAGATTTCTTAAAGTTTACAGGGACATTTTCTAAAGACAGTATTAACTATCTGGATGTTACATTAATTAAAAATGAGAATAAACAAATTGATACACACATTTATAGGAAACATGTATATAAACATAACTATATTCATAAAAGTAGTATGCATGCCCCCATATATATAAAGGTATTTTGAATGGACAAATTTTAAGAACCTATAGATTAACAACAGATGAGATGAAATGTAATAAAGAACTGGATGCTATGCATGCTACATTTACAGAAAATAAGAAACGAGGTAGTCATGAAAAGAACTACAGATGCAAGACCTTATTTTGCTATAAATCAAGTTAATGATATAGTTGTTAATACTAGAAATAATAAATTGTACACTTGCTATGTTACCATGTATGGCAGGAGATTTCAAGGTGTGAAGGATATTTTATCTAGGAATTGAGGAATTCTTACAGCAGTGTCAGAAATAGCTGATATTGTGGACCAAACACCATCTTTTGCATATAAAAGATGTAGAAATTTGAAGCCAAAATTATGCTACAAAGATATTTCTACTAAATATGACAGGCCAACTATGAAACCTGGCACAGTTCCCTGCTATAATTGTGTTTGTTGTAGTATTATTAATAAAAGCTGTGAATTTAAAAAATCTGGTAACTAGTGAGCTTATAAAAATTAAATGTTATGCTACTTGTAATACAAATAATATAGTACATTTAGCTAATTGTGTTACATGCTCTGCATTTTATGTCAGCAAGAGCTCTAGAAAATTAAAGGATAGAACCATAGAGCATAACTCAGACATCAGGAGGAAAATTGTCACCAGCGCTTTAGCAAAACATATTATGGATAGAGGCTCAAATCATACATTTCAGTTTAGAGTGTTAGATGTCCATTATAAACAAAAGGGGGGGGGTGATATAAACAACTCCCTAGATTTATATGAATATGAATGGATTATACATCTTAATGCTGATCGAAATCCTGGTCTCAACACATTGGTTAGCATAAAACCTGTCTTGAAATTAAAACAAATGAATCTGAAATGACTATGAATAACTAGTAGACATTGCTTTAAGATGTTTTCTGATGTTAATTGTTTGCATACTCTTATTGGCTGTGTCAGAGAAGGGGTAATATTTAAACCTGGTTTTATTAGTTGTTTTATATACACTCTGATGAAGAGCTATTGTTTGAAAGCTTTGTGGATTTCGAATAAACTTGGAAATTTTTATCTCGCTCTGCGTGGTCCACCTTTTTTAGAATTTCTTTGCTTGTGGCTTTATGGTTTTCTGAAATGGTTTACCACAGTGCTGGTTTGGTGTGGATTGTTGCTTTTATTTTTTCCTGTACCAGCCTGGGCACAGAGTGAGTTTATGTCTTGTAAGACTTTGTGATACAGCCTGTTTTTTTGGATATTATGACTACTAATAAGCAGCTACATTTTGGCACTTCACTACAACAGTTGCTTAGAATGGATAATAATCTGTTATTAAGGAAAAATATTGACAAGTTGATGGGACCAGTACAACCTGTGAATGAACATAATGAAACCTTTAAACAATTGCTGTATAAACTTGAAAAAACAAGTTAAAATGTTCAAAAGCCTTCAATGGCAAAGACTTAGCTTTTGTGCATACCTAGAATTAGGTATTGCACCACGTGGTCTACATATTTTAAAAATGCCATCTTATAGAAATCAACACCCTGAGCTTTTGGCCAAATGGCAGGAATTAAATTTGAAGCTAAGCAATGACTATATGAGGTTAATGAATGATTACTTTTCCAGTACTGAACTGAATTTGCAAGATGACATCACTAAACTTGAAAACGAGATAGTGGCAAATTCATCATACAAAGATAACATTCCAATGTTTAGTGATGTTTTAGAGCTCTTGAATGAATATGATAAAAAACTGATGGCACAAAAAGAGGGTAAGCTCAAGAGAGACTTAAATGATTACAGAAATGATAACATTTTCCCATGGCCAAGGGGAAACTTTGAAAATACCACTAAAAAAGGGGGATCCTCTGTGAGTATGCCATCAAGGTCACTAGATACTTTGGATTCATTTACTGGTGTTGATTCTATGAATAATGTTGCAACAGTAGAGGAAAATCCTATGAATATAAGCACCAATGCTTTATCTGGAAAATGTATTTATATTATGCCCATTCCATATGCCTCTGTGGAATCCCCCCCGGACCATTGAATGGTATAATCCAGGAAAAAGAGGGTTTTCAGAAGGTTCTGAATCCCATACAGTTAAAATTAATGGAAATATTTCCAGTACACAAGAAGGCTGACACAAGGGGCAGATCAGTCAGTCGCAGAAGAGGAAGAGACAGAAAAGGAAATCGAAGCAGTGTCTCAGCAAATGGAGCAGGCATAACAACTAACTGGCTCGTTGGTTGTAAATATTTCAGATATTATTTAACTGAGGATGATATTAATGTTTTAAATAAGGGCCTACAGTTCATACCAAGTGATAATGATGGTGTGGCAGATGCCATCACAGATTTAAAGCTATTTATTAGACATGTTTTGTTGAAACTGATTTTTAAGAATACTGAAGCACCACAACAACAGATATGTAAGAAGTCTAGTACATTTATTCCTGTTAATCACCCTATATTAAATGTCTTCTCTGAAATGTGTGAAAGAGAGATTAGGCTAATGTATAATGATAAAAAAGCATATAAGTATTATAATTTAAATTGTAATGAACAGGATACTTTAAATAGACTACAGAAAAATATTGAAATAATTATTAAACAAGTGGATAAAGGGGGTGCAGCAGTAAATGTCAACTCTAGGAATTATGTAAGGCTTATAATGGATTTATTAAATGATGAAACTGCATTTGTTGAAGTTAGCTCCACTGAAGTTTCGAGGATGATTACTAAAGTGAATATGGATTTTTATGAACTGCAGTTAAATAATGATATTACTATTGAACTTTTCAATTATTTTAATGCCCCCTGCCCTACAGCTCCTGTTATATATGGATTGCCTGAAATACATACGAAATTGCAGAATCCACCTATGAGACCCATTGTATCAGGGTCTGGCTAGATTATTGAGCCTATTTCAATCTTTCTGCAATCCATATTTAGTATGTATTTAGGCCAAGTGAAAAGTTATATACAGGACACAAGGGACTTTTTAAATCAGTTATCTTTTTGTTATAATAATTATAAAGATTTAGACTATGTGTTTGCTACTTTGGATATCAAGTCACTGTTTCCGGTTATTCCTGTAGAATATGGCATTGATGCAATTAGAGAATTTTTATGTAAGAATACTGAAATGTATAGTAGAGACATTGAAACGTGTGCTTTACTTGAAATTATTTTAAAAAATAATGTCTTTTTCTTTCAAGATGCCATTTACCATCAGATAAGTGGCATTGCCATGGGACTCTCATGGCAAATTCATATGCAAATATTGTTATAGCAAAATGGGAGGAAGAGGATGTATATAATGCAGCCATAGAATTTAACACTAAAATACTGTTTTACAAATGGTTTGTGGATGACATTTTTTAATAGTGGATGGTGAGAGTGCACAATTAGAGCAATTCATTGAATTTATAAACTCTACAACAGATTTCTTAAAGTTTACAGGGACATTTTCTAAAGACAGTATTAACTATCTGGATGTTAGATTAATTAAAAATGGGAATAAGCAAATTGATGCACGCATTTATACGAAAGATGTATATAAAAATAAGTATATTCATAAAAGTAGCATGCATGCCCCCATACATATAAAGGTATTGTGAAGGGACAATTTTTAAGAACCTGTAGATTAACAGCAGATAAGGTGAAATGTAATAAAGGACTGGATGCTATGCATGATACATTTAGAAGTAGTGGGTATAATAATGAATTCTTAGTAAATAAAAAATGAGGTAGTCATGAAAAGAACTACAGATGCAAGACCTTATTTTGCTTTAAATCAAGCAAATGATATAGTTGTTAATACTAGTAATAATAAATCGTACTCTCACTATGTTACCACATATGGCAGGAGATTTCAAGGTGTGAAGGCTATTTTATCTAGGAATTGGGGAATTCTTACAGTAATGCCAGAAATAGCTGATATTGTAGGCCAAACCCCATATTTGCATATAAAAGATGTAGAAATTTGAAGCAGAAACTATGCTACAAAGATCTTTCTACTAAATATGACAGGCTGACTATGAAACCTGGCACAGTTCCCTGCTATAATTGTGCTTGTTGTAGTATTATTAATAAAAGTTGTGAATTTAAAAATCCGGTAACTAGTGAGCTTATAAGAATTAAATGTCATGCTACTTGTAATGCAAGTAATATAGTACATTTAGCTAATTGTTCTTCAAACAAATTCAGCCTCAATAGTATCACACACTTCCAAAGACCACTCTCGACCAATGTTTTAGCACTTTCATTTACTTTTATTGACGTGAACTTCCTCAGAAACAATTTGAACTACCCAAAACTTCCCCTTTTATACATTCCTTCTTAATTGATTCTTAATTAAACCAGGAAATGACATCACATATAAATGTTAAAAAATATTTAAAAAATATTGTTAATATATATATATATATATATATATATATATATATATATATATATATATATATATATATATATATCTTTATGAAAGATCATTAGCATTTTATCTATACAATAAAAACATTTTAAATTGATAGATTCATTTAATCCTGGTGCACAATCTGCACCAAGGTGCAGCTGCCAAAAAGCTTCTTTGCATTCCAATATGTTATTATTATCACCTTCAAAAATCACATTATCCACCTTATCTAAAACAAAAAATGTAAACTTTTCGAATTCAGAACATACCATTGCATGTTTAGCTAATGCATTAGTTGCATCTTTCTTTTTTATTGCTAAAGTCTGTTCATATATTCTTTGTTTTAAACAACGTATAGTTTTTCCAATATAATAACTTTCGCAGGACATACAAGTAGCAATGTAAACTATATATTCACTACTACAAGTGAAATAATTCTTGGCCCAAAAAGTTTTGTTTATATGATTTAAGGTTACAAAAGAGGAATTGCTGATAAATCTACATTGATTACAATTTTTGCATGCATATGTACCTTTTTCGGTCTGACTTTCCACTACTGCAGTACCTGTATTCTATTTCTTAGACTCTTTAACATACTTTTTATACTTGTAACTTTCTTATAAATGAATTTAGGTCTCATACCTATTGTAGTTACAAGTTCATTATTTCCCAGCAAAATCTTCCAATTGTTTTCAATAATATATTTTATATGCCACATCTCAGTGACTATAGGTATTGGGAAAGCACTGTAATAATAGCTACCAACTGGCTACTAACTGTTGGACTAACCATTATATTTGTAGACTTTAGTATTGGTGATGCAACCCCCCTTCTTAAACCCATTACTTCATCTTCTATCTTTTGTAACCATTCTACACTATAACCTCTGGATACAAACAAAGACCTCAATAAATTAACGTCTTTTAGGAAACATTCATCATTAGTGGTCAATCTACTAACTCTGATGATTTGACCTTTAACAACACCCCTTTTCATGTGTTGTGGATGTAGACTGTCTCTATGTAAATACTGGTTGGCAAAAACTGGTTTTCTAAATATGCTACTTTCAAATTTTTTATTTACAGCATCTATGCTTAGGTGTAAATCCAAATAGTTGATGAACTTCCCATAACCACAGATTTTGAATTCTAAAAAATCTGTTGTAGAATTTAAATAATTCACATAATCAGCAAATTCCCTATACTCTCCAGTCCATAGAAAAAACAAATCATCAATATATCTATAATATGCTTGGATCTTGTTAGGCCTTGTAGGTTGAACCAAATATCTTGTTTCCCAGTTTGCCATAAGTAGGTTCGAGAAAGCAGGAGCTACTCTTGCTCCCATCACTACATCTGAAATTTGTTTGTACAACTGGTTATTAAATTTGAAAAAAATGTTATTTTTATCTTGCTCTACATGTCCACCTTTTTTAGAGTTTCTTTGCTTGTGGTTTTATGGTTCCCTGAAGTGGTTTACCACAGTGCTGGTTTGGTGTGGATTGTTGCACTTTCATTAGCCAATGACATGGCAACACACTGCAATATTTAATGCCTTCATGTTGGCCTTGGCCCTTTTCTTAGTCTTTGCGATGGACATTAGTGAGGTGGGGAGACTACAGCATTGCAGAGGGTAGGCACAAATACTGTTCTCTGTTGAGATTTATGAAGTATGTTCACAGTTTTGCATGCTATGTTTGGCCATTGTCCCATGACATTGTTAGTATCTGGCAGTTCAGTGTTAAACATTGCGGGTTGAGGTCAGTAAGGGGCAAAAGACATGTGAGTGTCAGACATCATACCTGTCAGAATATGCATGCTACTGTAGTAGCTGTTAGTCTATCAGCTCTCTATGTTTGTAGGGGCAAACTGTGAAACATGTCCCTGTTGCTTGACCTTTGCCCCCACTCATTTATCTATGGGTGTTGTTTGGATCCCTTGTTCTAGGGGGTTGTGAGGTATGGTAGGTCTGTAGCAGGTAGCTTAACATACAGCTGCATATGTTACAGCCTTCAGCTGCTGCTGCAGCCTAGGACACATAAGGGGGAGTGTGAACACTTTGGAGGACAGCAAGCTGTGTGTGTCACTGAGGGAGCAGTGTCAGCTGTGTCATTACAGCAGAGCCAGGGTGAGGGTACCCATAACAGTCCAGTCGAGGCATGTGCTTAAAGTATATCTGTTATGTAACATCACCAATCAGAAAGTAGTAGGCTACATATAGGTAGGCTATATGAATATGTGCGGTGTGCCCCTACCTACAGGCCTTTGACTTGCAAACATGGGTGGCAGTTAACTCAGTAGCAGCAACTTGTTTTGGTTAAAATTGCATGACTCAGTCATTATTTGCTGTATTCAAAAGAATGTAACTGAAGTGCAACACACTGGATTCGAACGCAGGACTGTGGGTGGCAAAATGTACTGCATGCAAGGCATTTAACAGACTGAGCTACTGATTCGGTGCTATAGCAGCTGTATTTGCAAGATATATGTGCATGCATACAGTCTATGACACAGGATTTGCATTATCACATGTTTTCTGAAGGGTATGAAGTGTGACACTCAAATGTCTGTCATGAGTTTCTAACTTCAGTCTTTAATGACTTGCCAGTACTTTACCAGAAACATATGTTTTTGTGAAAAATCATGCCAAAACTAAGAAAAACTGTGGACATTCTGCAACAGTCTGTACAGTTAACATATATACCTGCTATCCAGGCCTCATGTGCATTCAATACTATTTATCTGGCTGTGTACTGGTGTACTGTCTGCATTACAGTCACAAGTACACTTCCATTTTCCCATTATATGTATTTGCAGTGTGTCAGTGGCAATCAGTATATGTTGCTGTAATCACCTGCTTTAATTCTGAGATGATTGGCCTAGTGGGCTAATGCCCTGTGCTGTAGTTGACAGGGACCTGTGTTCAAGAGATGGCAGAAGTGATTATTTTGCAGATGTGCCTAACACTCGGAGAATCACATACGATGATTAAGGCATTTTAAGCAGTTTTAAGTGGGTTTGTGCAGGTGTATGCAGTGCCCCACTTAGCTCTGCTTAAACCCGTACTAAAAATAAAGAAAGAAATGAAAAAGGAGGTGATAGGAAAGTGGTGAAATGGGGCAGGCAGGGGGAAAACATGTTGAAAGGCAAATAGGGTTGTGCAGGAAGGGTGTAGGAAAGGACCATAGCTTTCCATTTCTTGTACAGCAACAGCTGTGCAGGTTTTACAGAATTTGGAATTTGGAGCCTTACACCCCAGAGAGAGGGGTGAAGGCAACATAAATGTGTTCATTAATTAATGTAATAATTAGTTGGGTCCAGTGGAACTGTGTGTGAAATGGAGAGCTACGCATAGGGTGTTATTTTTGTGTGGGGCAGGTGCCCTTTTTATAAGGAGAGAGTGGAATGTTGGGGAAGGGATATAGGTACATGTGGGGAGATAAACTGGGTAGGACAGGTTGCATTTGCATACAGAGAAGACAAACAAAACAGCATACAGGGTCAGTGTGTGACACATAAGGAGGTAAACAACTTGGATGGGGAGGGTATCATGGAATCAGAGGTGCATGTGCCTTCAGGTGGCAGCAGTGTGACTGAGATCCCCACCCATGGGCAGTAAACACTACTTTTTTACTGCCCCGAAGGTGGCTGTGCTGGAGGCTAGGCAGTGGGGACCAAAGGCTCTACCAGGTTGTTGAGTCTGTCCTCAATCCCCTGTAGGCATTGCTCATAACTCCTATGCACAGTTCTGCACACCATGACCAGCAGTTGATCCTGGGTGACAAACCCCCTATGCCTCCCACTCCCTGGAGGACAGGCCCTGTCCCCTGAGGTGGTTTCACCTGAAGGTGGTGCATGGCCACCAGAGGGGGCACCTCCAGCTTGGGTCCCAGATGAGCTGGTAACTGCTGCTATGGCAGGCTGAAGTGGGGTAGGTGGATCACCAGGAAGCTGCCCACCCAGAGATGCTGTGGGTATGGAGGTAGAGCAATAAACATAGGTGAGTTATGAACAAAACCATTGTTAATAATAATAGCATGCCAGAATATTGTATATAACCCCATTAAGGTTAAATGCATATTATGTAAAACACAACAAACAATAACAGAACAGCCAGTATGTTAACAACATGCCAGTAACAGTTACGGTATAAGGCCAAAAGAATAGGTGATTCAACAAGATATGTTGATATGCAACCATAGTAATACATAACATTAATAAAACACATGCCCAAAATGCAGTTTTTGGAACAACATATGTTAATAATAAACCATAACCAATATATAACAATAATAAATATGTGAAGGTAAGGGGTGGGAAGACAGAGAAATACAGTCCATTAATACCATCATGGGCTATATAGTTGGCAACAGTAATGCTAGCTACTCTACAGGTCTGTCCTTTCTTTATGTGTAAATTTGCCCTATAGCTGCTGTGGCACATACATACTTCCAGCTATCTGCATGGGACACTATGGGCCAAGCAGTAACAATTACAGGTACACAACTACAAAGATCACTTACACATTAAGTGGACCTATATAACTACTAAGGAGTACTGTGGGCTAATGAACTAGTAATTTTATATTGACATCTAATCATGCCAATGATACAGCTGTGACAGAGGAATTACAAAACAGCAATTACATTCCATGACAACGTGACACTTGAGAAACATGCATGTGCATAGTACAGAGAGTACACGACTATCATGCTGTGCTTGGCAGGCCTGGGGATTGTACCTAATAGCACTGACTGCAGGGGACATATGCATCACATGCAGTAAAAGACTGCATCAACCTTTACAAGACACTCCAGAAATACAGCCATACCTTGATTGCATATTTTATTTCTTTTATCTTATTATAGTTCATTGTTATTGAACTAATTTCCTTTATTGTTTGGATAACTAGCACATTCATGAGAATGATTTTAACAGTGTTTGACATCTGAAAAAACAATTATTTACACATATTATGGACTACCATAGTTCAGGTCTATGACCACATTCATTACAATACAGTCAAAACTGTTTATATATCTAATGGCAGTTAATGCTTTACTCTTTTTTGCTTATATGACTATAGATTAGAAGATGCATCCATACACACTAAACTCACAGAGCAACCTGGCCAGGTGCCCTGAATATGCCTGTGAGCTCTCACCTCTGCAGCTGTTGGGAGAGAAGTACACCATTATGCATACCAGGTTAGCAGGCATTCATGGTTAAATATTGGTGAAATACAGTTAAACATACTTACACACTTGTGGAACATTCCCCACCCAGACTTCTTGGACCCAGGCATCCAAGAGAGCTGTCTTCCTTAGTTTTAGGTCATCATGGTGATGACAACACAGCTCACCTGTGCAATGGATACCAGTTGCAGTGATGAGGACCCTTGTCAGCCAGTCCCAGGCCTTCACTTTTTACTCTGAGCCCCGGTAACCACCCTGCATGAGCCAGTCTTTATGGTTTTGGACTAGGAGTTTGACCATGACCCTGGACTCCTCAATGCCCCACTGCTGCACCTGAAAGCACCTACCCTCTCCCACACCTGCCATAGTATCCTCACAGGTTGAACTCCAGCAGATTCTGCAATATTCTCACATATTGCTCTTAATATACCATGTTTTCCTGCCCTTTAACACCACTGGGCATTTTTTAAAAATGTGGTACATCGCTTAACACCATGCAAACCAGCTGAGCTCAGGTCAGCCATACTTAAACAGGCAATGCTTATCAGTGCTTAGCACTGCTTAGCAGTGCACAAACCAGCTAAGTGGAGCTGTGCAGTACCAAGCAGTGCTAAAATGGATCTTGTTTAAGCAGTGCTTGGCATGGCTTAACAGTCCTAAGCAGAGCTCAGCTCAGCACAGCACATAAGGATTTAAAAATAATTGGCATAATTTGTATTGGAAAATAAATGCTTAATAACCTATATGTGTATTCAAGCTCTGCATCTACTCCACATAAGGCTGTCACTCTAACCATTTGGCTACATGGATGTGTCAAATGCTCCTATACTTTTACATATATCTCTCAACTACGTTTAAGCACTGCTGAGCACTGCACCATGCCACACAAATCCTCTCACCTATGCTTAAACATGACCTTTGCATTCCAAATTAAATGTGTCTGGTTTCTATTTTTAGATGTCTGGCATGTGTCAAACTGATGTATGCTGTACCGTGCAAACATAAAAATAAATAAATAAATTACAAACATATGCATACATTGATATACTGCACTTTGACAGTGCAGGGGGTGTGTTATTCATCTCTGGACACAGTAACACACTTCCTAAACTGATTCAATAACTGTGTTACATGGCACTCCCTCAGTAATGCCCCTTCATTAACATGCATGGCACACTACTGAGGGGGAACTGTTGACATGGCCATGGTACCTTCCATGTAGGCTCTACATTATGCCTACAAAGATTTTATTAAATCCTGGGGTATGTTATTTTCTCTTTCTGTTAACCTGTAGGTGGGGATTTAATAAACTCCATGTAGGAAGAGTGGAAGGTTTACACAGAAAGAGCCATGGCCGTGCCTGCGGCTCACCCTCAGCAGCACGCCTTGCATATTAATGAAGATGCACTACTGAGAGAGCCATGTAACACAGTTACACAATCAGTATAGGGGGTGTGTTACAATGTCTGGAGATGAGCAACACACTCCCTCCACTGTCAAAGTGCTAGATGGCATTGAAATATAAAAGTTAAATATTTTATTTTATTTTATTTTTTACTTTTTTTTGTTTGTGTTTACATGGCATGGCATGGCGCTTAGCAATGGACACATGCCAGACATCTAAAAATAGAAACAGGATACTTTTAATTTTCATATCAAAGGTCAAGTTTAAGCACAGCTGAGTATGTTTGTGCGGTGTGGCAGGGTGCTCAGCAGTGCTTAATCATAACTGAGAGTTATAGACAAACTGTTCAAAAGACACAAATGGCACCACAAACTGTAAGAAAACAAATCCAAAGCAAGAACAAATGGCCCCTTAAGAACTTCAGCTCTTTATTAAAATAAGATAGATAAAAATGCTGGTAGCACAAACAAATAGAGTTAAGCACTCTTCATTTAGTTATTAACTAGACTTCTTCAGACAACTCACAGCAAATACAAGATTGCTTAAATACACTTCCCCTTCTTTCTCCTTGTGACTTAATTACTTAATGAATATCAATTAGGTATAACAAATAGCCTTACGTTTACAATATAAGTTAAGTTAAACAATGAATGCTACTAGTTTAGAAAACATACTGACATAATACCATAAAGCAAATAAGTTAGCATAGGAAAATTAACTTGAAGGAATATTCTTACAAAAATGAGTCATAACCGACATTTACATTCCACTATATTAGTTGGTTGCAAAACTTGCTCCTTAAATAATTATTAGTCATAAATGTTATAGATTACCTATTCAAGTTCTTACATTTTAAGAGGCACTGTATAGAACAACAGTCATTGATGCCAGGATAGTGGCAAGCATCCAACCAGATCTGACACATTAATTCCTTTTTCTCTAAAAATATGGATCTTGGTCCACTCCGTGAATTTTTTGGAATATAATTAATAACTCCAAAGGTAAAGCTATGAGTAGGATTCACTTTAATATGACTAGCTAGGGCATTTTTAGTTTTCTCCTTTCCAATGTAATAAAGATGCTTGCATACCCACTCTCGTAATCTACAATCATTTTTCCTGATGTAAAAGCAGGGCATAGTTGGCATTGAGCTAAATATGTAACATAAGTAGAATTGCAGTTAAATCTACCTGACATGGTGGTATACCGTTAGTCCCTGTTATAAAATGTATACCCTGTGTCCATGAATTTGCAATAATTGCAAAATTCACACTTTGTCATACCTGGATTCCTTATAGTTCTGATATTACTTACTTCCAAAAAATTTTTCAAATTCTTCCCCTTCTTAAACGTGAAAGAGGGATGTAGCCCCAATAGTGTATGTAAATCAAAGTTGTTACTCAACAGCTTCCAATTTCTCTTTATTATAGTTAGAATCTGTCCACTTTCTGGGATGAATGTTGAAATAAAAGAGACCAGAGACTTATTTGTCACATAGTTGGTATCAGTATTGACTATATTGTGCGGAAGGGGTTTCCCTTGTAATAATGGGCTATAGACACCATTAGACCTCTTCTGTGTAATCTCAATCATGATTTCATCAATAAGGTCTCTCAGGTACCCCATAATGAAAAACATATCAGCAATTTTTTCACATTCCTTTAAAAATTCACTATCAGCTGTAATCATCCTTGCAGCTCAAAATAACTGGCCTTTGATTACTGATTTTTTTTATGGTGAAAAGGATGTGAACTACTGAAATGTAGATATGTATTTTAGAAGGTATCCTTCCTATGGATTCTAGCAGCTAATCTTTTATGGGTCTGATCTTTAAAGAGTTCGATATCCAAATAGGTTATTGTTTCTTTATGGAAACTATAAGTGGATCTCAAAAACTCGTTATTTCAATTTAAATACTAGATAAACTGCATAACTTCATCCACGGTGCCTTTATGGATGAAAAAAATGTAATCCAAAAGGTGCGTGTCGAAAAATAACCTATCCGTAAGGTGTCTTTGTGTGAAAATATGCTCCCTTTCCCAATAGGCCATAACTGTGTTGGCAAAGCTGGCCCCACATGGGGACCCCATTGCCACCCCAATTTTCTGTAAGTACATTTTTTGGAATTAAGTAATATCAGAACTATAAGGAATCCAGGTATTACAAAGTGTGAATCTTGCAATTATTGCAAATTCATGGACACAGGGTATACATTTATATCAGGGACTATTGTCATCCAGGTCAGTGACTGTTTCTAATAAACAAGACCTTCTAATTGCTACCTGTCAAGCCAGAGAGAACAACATGAGCACTTCCCTTGTCCAGCCTTCTGACCACTGTATCATTCATCAGAAAGCACATTCACATCAGGATACAGGGCTTTCTGAACTTATTGAATGGTTTGATGTGCCTAGATGGTTAAATAATCCTCCTACTTTTAAAAAGTCACTAACAATAAACATGGAGACAATGAAAGACTGTCTACTGAAGCAAACACCACCATTGTATCTGACTTAAAAGCTTTGGATTCTAAACATTTTAAAATAAAAAAACTACAGTTAGAAGTAGCCTATTTTGATGAATGCCTTAGGGAAAAGGTGGTCCCAAAAGGCTTGAGATCTTGGCAATATCCAACAGGTCTGGTCCCAGGTTCCTCATTCCATACTGAATTGTTGGATCTTTTCAATAAACATGGGTCAGAACTTATGCAACTTATTAACAAACACTATCTTAACTCAGTGGACTCCTTGAATGATGAAATTATGATCATCAATACACACATCTGTGAGTCCCCTGAATTCGCTCGGTATAAATATGATTATTCCAGATGCTTTGCGAGCATAGATAAACATACTGAGAAGCTGAGATTAACAAAAACCAAGAAATTGGAATGGGACATCAAAGTGTACGCTAATGGTATGGCGTACCCTGTCCTTCCATCTTCCCAAAGTCAGAATGGTATATTCAACTCGATTACACCACTAGTGAGATTAACAACAGTCGGACAAGTCTTAACAAACATAACCAGTGGAAAGAGCAGTAGGATAACCATTTAGACTAAATGGACAACTTCTCTGCAGTAGAATCGTACCATGACAAACAGGATTTTCCACAGGAGGGCACCAGCCTGCAACAGATGGGAGATGAGGTCCAGAAAATGAAAAACTCACAACAAAGAAAAGGCAACAGCAACAGGAAGAAGAGGTAAACACTTCTACCTGTTTGCGTTCAATGGACATTAGTGCGAACTACTGAGGTACTGTAATGGATTTTTCTGTTCCTTCTACTTTTGCGACCAGCACATTATTTCCATATGCTAGTCTGTTGTCCAGGACAGAATGGGGTGCAGATTCCTCCAGCACTGTTGTGGTTTCATCTCAAACCAAACTGAACAAAAGACTAGAATACCATGTTTACATTTAAACTCATCCAATAATATGTTGGGTGAGTCACTTGACGCCTGTTTGTCTAATGTATTGCGTAGTGAGGACTCATTAATGATGAACACTTTTGGTGGTGAACTTTTAGGTTATAATTTTAGTGACACAGTTGATTCATCACTGGTATGACCATTCAATGTCACTAATAGAATGATGCCTAGTGATAAACGATTCAAATGTGGGATGATAACAAATGTTATTAATGGTGTGGGGCCTGGTAGCAAACTATTTACATTTGATAATTCAACAAAGGCAAAAGCATGTAACAATAGGGATGTACCTTTTGTGAATGTTAACATTATTACTGAGGCTAATGAACAGGATGATGGGATTCTTACTAACACCGCCATTTTTAGTAACTTAGAATATGTGACTGACCACTGTCCCTCTACCCCCTTACAGTCTAACACCGGAGTTTATTCTGAAGTGTTAGACTTGACTTTTTCTAGTTTTTCGAACAGTGTTACTGTAGGGTTTGAATCTGTAGTCCATAACACTTTGATAGGAACTTCCAAAAAAGAACTATAGAGATAGATACATATGTGGATGTTGAACCCGTTACTGATACCCATAGGAAAACAGTCCCCCCACTTACAATCATTACTAACAAAAGAGGGGATTTCAGCGTATATATAACTTTTCTGAATTCTTAATTAAACCTAACATAGTAGAACTATTAGCAAAGGGTTTAACATTTGTACCCACTAAATCAGCTAATATGGTAGATAACAATGATGGACTTTAAGCAGTACATCAGAAAACTTAATCTACAGGCGCTCATTAAAGCTGAAAAGAAACCTACATCTGAGTACTACATTCCTAGTAAGTTTAATCCATTAAGCCATCCACTTATAGCAATGTTTGAGAAAATATGCAAAATCGATTTCAGGAATTTACTAACAGAGAAATCTAACTTTATAAGGAATGTAGGGAGGGATGATTGGCCAGCTTTTAATGATTTTCACCAACTACAAATTAGAGCCTTAAAACCTGACAAAGGGGGAGGATTAGTAATCATGGGGAATGATTAGTATATCCAAAAGATGACCAGTCTTTTGGACACTGACACTTACACTCCAGTTAGTTTGAATGAATTTAATTTAGCCTATAGAAAAATTAAGGAACATCTGAATGACCTATTTATTGAACAATTTATTGATATGTCCTTGTTAAACTATCTAACTATATTACTCCTAGGACACTAATTTTGTTTGTTGTGCCCAAAATTCATAAATCCCTAATGGACCCACCCATGAGGCCATTGGTTGACTCTCGTCAAAGCATAACCTATCCCATAGCTAAAGTAGTGGACAACATTTAAAAGAAACATCTTAGGAATGAAGACCAAATCTGTAAAGATTCCTGGTCCTTCCTATCTAAATGAAATGAACTTCCTTATCAGGAAGAGTTCAACTTCTTAACTATAGAAGTTAGAGATCTTTATATGTCAATTCCCCAAGAGGAAGGAATTGAATATGTTTATCGGTTCCTTAATGCAAAAGGGGCCTCTGTAGCAGAGACAAAATTAGTCAGCATTTTGTTGGATATCGTACTAACAAATAATTATTTTTTGTTTGATAGCCAACTTTACTTACAGAAAACTGGGGTGGCAATGGGGTCCCCATGTGGGGCCAGCTTTGGCAGCACAGTTATGTCCTATTGAGAAAGGGAGCATATTTTCACACAAATACATCTTATGGATAGATTATTTTTCTACACATGCTTTTTGGATGACATTTTTGTCATTCATAAAGGCACCTTAGATGAAGTTATGCAGTTTATAGAGTATTTAAATCGAACTACTGAGTTTTTGAGATTCACTTATAGTTTCCATAAAGAAACAATAACCTATTTGGATATCAAACTCTTTAAAGATCAGACCCATAGCTGCTAGAATCCATAAGAAGGATACCTTCTCAAATACATATCTACATTTCAGTAGTTCACATCCTTTTCACCATAAAAAATCAGTAATCAAAGGCCAGTTAGTTTGGGCCGCAAGGATGGTTACAGCTGATAGTGAATTTTTAAAGGAATGTGAAAAAATAGCTGATATGTTTTTCACTAGGGGGTATCTGAGAGACCTTATTGATGAAATCATGATTGAGATTACACAGAAGAGGTCTAATGGTGTCTATTACCCATTATTGCAGGGGAAATCCCTTCTGCACAATATGGTCGATACTGATACCAACTATGTGACAAATAAGTCTCAGGTCTCTTTTATTTCAACATTCAGCCTAGAAAGTGAACAGATTCTAACTATAATAAGGAAAAATTGGAATCTGTTGTGTAAAACTTTGATTTACATACACTATTGGGGCTACATCCCTCTTTCACGTTTAAGAAGGGGAAGAATTTGAAAAATTTTTTGGAAGTAAGTAGTATCAGAACTATAAGGAATCCAGGTATGACAAAGCGTGAATCTTGCAATTATTGCAAATTCATGGACACAGGGTATACATTTTATAACAGGGACTAACGGTATACCACCATGTCAGATAGATTTAACTGTAATTCTACTTATGTTATATATTTAGCTCAATGCCAACTATGCCCTGCTTTTTACATTGGGAAACCCAATCGTAGATTACAAGAGTGGGTATATGAGCATCTTCATTACATTAGAAAGGAGAAAACTGAAAATGCCCTAGCTAGTCATATTAAAGTGAATCCTTCTCATAACTTTACCTTTAGAGTTATTGATTACATTCCAAAAAATTCAAGGGGTGGACCAAGATCCCTACCTTTAGAGAAAAGGGAATTAATGTGGCAAATCCGGTAGGATGCTTGCCACTGCCCTGGCATCGTCTGTTGTTCTATACAGTGCCTCTTAAAACTTAAGAACTTGAATAGGTAATCTATAACATTTATAATTAATAATTATTTAAGGGGCTTGTTTTGCAACCAACTAATATAGTGGAATGCAAAAGTCGGTTATGACTCTCATTTTTGTAAGAATGTTCCTTCAAGTTAATTTACCGATGTTAACTTATTTGCTTTATGGTATTATGTCAGTATGTTTTATAAACTAGTAACTTTCATTGTTTAGCTTAACTTATATTGTAAACATAAGGCTATTCGTTATGCCTAATTGATATTCATTAAGTAATTAAGTCAGAAGGAGAAAGAAGGGTGAAGTGTATTTAAGCAATCTTGTAATTGCTGTGAGATGTCTGAATAAGTCTAGTTATTAACTAGATGAAAAGCACTTAACTCTGTTTGTGCTACCAGCATTTTTATCTCTCTTATTTTAATAAAGAGCTGAAGAGCTGAAGTTCTTGAGGGGCCATTTGTTTTTACTTTGGATTTGTTTTCTTATAACTGATAGCTACATAGAAATGTATAGTAGTAGTCAACATATCCACATAACTGAATGATTAGAGTCATAGCCAGGTGTGCAGTAGGTGCACAGTTCGAATACACAGACAGGCCATTCAGCTTTTATATTTGATGGCAATATTTTATAAATTATTTTTTGTTACTGATATATTTAGTGACATTTGTTCACCGGGTTAATCCAGCTGGGCCATAATCCCATATTCAGTGGAGAACTGAGGAGAAAAGCTCCAATTACACACAAGTTTACATTAGATAAACTCCACACTCAAAGATAAATAAAAGAAAATACATAAGGTCAGGAAATATAGAAGTAAAATACATACACATAATAATAAACTAGTAGGAATGAACAAATAAGTTAATTTTTTTATTTTGTTTTTTTTTTTTAATTCTGGATTGCTCTTAGCTAAGATCTGCTAAGCACTGCTAAGACAAATTAAGCAGTGCTTAAAGTGAACCATGCCTGATAGCTGTCACCAAATGATAACTGTTTCTCCCTCTCTCTCTGTCTGTCCACTCCCAGGGGAGGGTGGGGGAGGGTGGGCCCCGTCCCCTTTTTAGCACTGCTTAGCACTGCACGGCTCCACTTAGCTTGTTTGGGCACTGCTAAGCAAACCCAGTTTAAGCAGTCCTCAGCTAAGCTGGTTTGCACACCACTAAGCATTGCTAAGCATTCCCATTTTAAGCACTGCTCAGCTGAGCTCAGCAGGTTTGCCCTGTGCTAAGCGAAGTGCCACATTTTTAAAAATGGCCCAATGGCAGAAAAGGGCAAGAAAACAGCCTTATTTATGTGCAACAGGTGGGAATACAGCCAGAATCTGTTGGAGTTTGACCTTGGGAAGTGTTGGAGAGGGTGCTTGCTTATGGGTGCAGCGTTGAGGCATTTTGGAGTCCAGGGTCATGGTTGGACTCCTTATAAAAGACAATAACAACTGGCTGCTGCAGGGCCAGTATCAAGGGTCAGAGAATAAATTGGAGGCCTGAGACATGAACTCACCACAGCAACTGGTATCCCCCACACAGGTAAACAGGTGCATCTCCATTATGATGACCTAAAGTGTAAGAAGGGGGATCTCTTGGCCACACAGATCCAAGGTGCTTGGGACAACAATGCCCCACAAGTTTTAAGTATAGTAAGCATTGTTTTACCAAATTCTGATATGAATATCTGATAGACAGGTATGCATAACGGTGTATTCCTCTCCCCGCAACTGCAGAGGAGACAGCTCACAACCTGGAGGCCCATGCAGGGTGCCTGGCCAGGTTGGTCTATGAGTGTGGTGAGTACAGATGTATCTTGCAATCTATAGTCATATAAGAAAGAAAGAGTTAAATTAGAACCTGCCAGTAGGTATAATCAGTTTTGAGTGTACTGCAATGAATGTAGCCATAGACCTGCACTGATATAAATGAGAAATGCCAGGTACAGGTCAATAAAGATGAAAGCATGAAACCTGATAATGTCAGTGAAATAAAGTTACTATTGCATTAATAACGTTAGGGAAATAAAGTTCTACTGCATTTATAATGTAAAAGAAATAAAGGTATACTGCAATAATAATGTAAAGGAAATAAAGTTCTACTGCATTAATAATGTTAATGAAATAAAGTTCTACTGCAATAACAATGTTAAGGAAATACATTAATTAATGAATTACAGTTGTATTGCAACACCTGCATTATAGGAACCATTCATTAATAAAGACTGTTTAGATATATAACAATCACTGCATGATGTCACCCCAAATAAAGCTGTGTTGTTGAATATGTGAGTATTTTGGGCTGCTGGTCATGAAATTGAGTATTACAACTGCTGTGAAGTAAAAATAGGAATAATATCAATAACTGACTGAAGCTTAGCTAATAAAGACTGTACTGCTAAACTGTAGATGAGAAGGTCTGCTACAAGATAAAATGCATTCTGATATTTTTTCTGCACTAAGATCTGAGTTAGTTAGAGGAACGTCAAATGTATATTGTGTATCTCAGGATTGTGTGTTGTTAACCATTGCATTTCAGCTATATGCATTCCTGTTCTTAGGTATGCTGCTGCAGGCAAGTATGAAAGTTTAATAGCTGTAGACTGCAAATATAGCATCTGCACCCTTATATGGGTCAGGTAGCCAACCCAGTACTCCAATATGGTCTGTACACATCACACATATTTTCACTCATTAGGGGAGAATTGTCTACACCTGCTTTCCATGTATTAATGCAGTGTTCACCTACTATCTCTGTCACACATGACTCTCAGGCATTTGTGTTCCAGTGTTACTGAAGTCTTGTATAATACTCTACCTCTATTACCAGGTTATAGTTTGTAACCAGATAAGCTCTAGGCACATATCAGTCATTCAATACTCAGCAGTAGCTCAGTTTGATAAACACTGCATGGGATGTATGTTTTGTCACACAGAGACCAGGGTTCAAACCCAGGGACATGTACTACTCAATATTTATAGGAATAGTTATATATTAACAGATATTCTCTCCACAGGAATTACAGGTAAATAAATGGCTGTAATAGCTGTTAGAATGGGTAACTGATGTTTCTTTCTGTACTGTGCACTGGATACATGTCTCTCAAGTGTCACACTGTCATAGACTGTGATCACTGTTGCCAAATCCCTTGGACATGGATTTAACATCCACTTTATTTATGTAAAAAGCACAGTCACACTACATCAGTCCACAGTACGTCTTGGTATTCATATATGTCCCCTGGTATGTAATAGTCCCTTGTAGTTGTGTACCTGTAGGTGTTACAGCTTGGTGCATACTGTCCCTTGTGGATAGCTTGAGAGGTATGCAAGTGCTACAGAAACTATAGGGCACTTGTATATATATATAAGTAAGGCAGACCTGTACAGTATATAAGAGTACTGTTGAACACAATATAGCCTATAATGATAGTAATGGAATGTCTTTCTCTCAACCCCCACCCCTTATCTGCAACATAAATTATTGTTGTCATACATTGGGTATGGTTTACTTTTAACATATGTTGTTCTCAAAAATGTTGTGTTGAGCCTTGTGTTTTATTATTGTTATTTATTACAATAGTTCCATACTAACATACCTTGTTGAATTACCTATGTTGTTGGCCTTTTGCTGTAACTATTACTGGCATGCTGTTAAATACTGACTGTTATCCCACTTATTGTTGTGTGCCATATGCTATGCAATGTTAATGTACTGGGTAATTTGAAACAACCAGTCATGCTGTTATAACTAACATTTAAATGTTCTGTTCATTATTAACCTATACACTTGCTGTGGTAGCGTTGTCACCTCACAGTTAGACGTTGCCCATTCGATTCTCAGTTAGAGCGTCTTCTGTGTGGTGACATGCGTGAATGGGCGTTCCTTCATTGAAGGTTGTGCGTTAGACCCGGCAAGCCAGCATGTCAAAATCTACTGCCAATCATTAGCGGACCGGAGTTCGGCTGTGGCGACCCCTTTCCGGGAAAAGCCGAAAGAAAGAAAGAAACAAACAAACCATAGTTCAACAGGGTAGGTCAGGTCCTGCAGATCCACCTACCCCACCTCAACTAGCCATAGCACTGGGTCCAAGCATGACTGGGACCCAACCTGGAGTGGCTCCCTCCACTGGTCCTGCACCACCTATGGGTAAAACCACCTCAGGGGATGGTATACACCCCCCAGGAGTGGGCACAGAGAAGGAGTTGTCACCCAGTGACAGCTACCAGGCATGGTGTGCAGGAACATGCAGCAAGGGTATGACAATTTTTTTTCAAATATTTTATTGATTTTCAAAAAGACAAAACATAATGTCTACTGGAATACAAATGAAACAAGAGACAAATTATATATTATATGTACATATGGCCTATATGAAAAAAAATTAGAATAACTTGGAGTTAGAGAGAGGTAGTTACACATAACAAAAATATCAGTGTAATTTCTCCAAGAACTAAGAAGATGTGGAGATCTTTAAAGTCTCAATGAGAGAAAAAACTTTCTTCCAAGGATTGTTAATCCATTTATTAGGGAAGATTCTTGTTTCTTTTACCTTTGTTTCCATATGTATTGTTTCTTCTAGTAGAGTCATAAATTCTTGAAAGTTGGGTTCAGATGAATTTTTCCATTTTCTTGTAATACATTTTCTAGCAATTGATAGTATAGTCAATAGTAGATACACATTATTTTTGCTCATAACATTTGTTTCAGTTACATTCAGAAAAATCATGGATTTAGTTAGTATGAAGGAATCTGAAAAAAATACTTTGAAGGAAATGTCCAATCTCCTCCCAGAATTTTTTAATTTTGATACACTCAAAAAATATATGAATCCAATCAGCATTACAATTCTGAGAACATCTCCAACAAAACAATTGTTTAGAAGAGTCCATTTTAGCTATCCTATTGGGGGTATAAAATGCCCTGTGTAAGAATTTTCATGAAAAAAATCTTCCAAGCTTGTAAATTGGAAGTTAATTTAATCAAATACAATACATTAATTTTGTTTTCAGAGGAAAGGTTAATCTGATGACCTTTAGTAATAAAGTTCCAGAAGTTTTGTTTTGGATTAACTTTGTAGATTATTAAGTTTTTATAGAGCATTGAGGTTCAATTAGACCAATTATGATTATTATAAATCATTTCTTGGATAATGGAAATTCATTTTGATTCAGAACTAAAGGAGGAATTATTGATTATTCTGTATAACTCTTGAGCATGAAATACAATGCTTTGAAGTATAAGCCAATCTGAATTTGGAATATCAAAGATGTTTATTATTTGTTGTATGTTTAAGACTGATGAGTTCCTAATACAATCTTGCCAAAAGGTAATTTTTTTCAGTTCCCAATTATTTATAATGTTTGCATGTAATTTGTTTGTGCAGTGACAGAAACCTGGTTCAAGGCTCCCAAGAGCACTCCAGCACTACCAGGTTATACCTCATATCATGCTGTTTGGCCCGAAAACTTGGACCGAACCACAAAAGGAGGGTGAGTATCCATATTCATCAAGGATACCCACACCTCCAGGTTAGTGGCATTGCACGAAGCATCCATGTGCAACTAACAATGGGCAAAACTGCCTTCCAGTTTGTAGCATGCTACAGACCACCCAATCAACCTCAGGAACCCCACTCGGCCTTCCTGAAGACACTGGAGAATATGAAGGTCTCTCCAAACACCATCATATTGGGGGACTTCAACTAGCCAAACATAGACTGGGAGCATTACTCAAGCCCCAACACCCTAGCCCAAAGGTTCCTAGAATTCATAAAGTCAAATGCTATGGAATAACTAGTCACCACTCCCACAAGAGCGGAAAACATACTAGACCTGATCATCACAAACATGAGGACTATGTTCCATACCAGAAGTATACCCCTCGTTGGTAAGATCGGACTATAAATTAATCTCACTGGAAATCCACACACCCCCACCCCGAGCACAGAAGACCACAGTGAAGAACTTCTCAAAAGCTGACTTCTCACTTCTGAAAACCAAAGTGGAATCTTTCAAGGCCCCCGTGCCAGTGGAAACTACAGCCCAATCTGCTGAATCCTTTATAAATGCATTCTATGGACACCTTCAGGAATGCATGGATCATGCAATCCCAAATAAAACCAAGACCCATTCCCCCAAAGGCAGGCGTCCTGTCTGGTGGACCCCAGCCATAAATAAGCTATACAACAGAAGCAGGAAGCTACTACATGATAGAGCAAAATCCCTAAAAGGGAAGGCATCTCTGATCATTACTAGCAAAAAACTATGATCACTCATAAAATCATCTAAGGCCAGCCTTGAGAGAAAAATTGCACAAGACACTAAAGATAATCATAAGGCTTTCTTTAGTTATGTTAGAAACCTGGGTGGCAACTCCCAGATATGCTCAGAGTTAGTCCATAATGACAAAGAATACACTGAACCCACAGACATTGCCAACATCCTGGCAGACAAATTCAGTGCAAACCCCCCCCCCCAAAAAGGACAAATATCTATCCCAGCAGAGTGCTGCCTCCCTGACATCTCAGATGCCCAGGTGAGAGCTGCCCTCTCCAAAGCAAAAAACACAGCATCAGTTGGACCAGACGGTGTTCCGGGCTGCGTGCTACATGAACTCCAAGAAGAGCTGAACCCACACATAAGGCTGCTGTTTAATCTCAGTCTTACTACAGGATATGTACCCAAAGAATGGTGTACAGCAACAGTGGTCCCACTCCACAAAGGAGGTGCTTCTATGGACCCTGAAAACTACCGCCCAATAAGCCTGACTAGCCTGGTCTGCAAAGCTATGGAGAGGATCATTATGGAACTCATAAACAAAGACATTGGGGACCTACAGACACTGGATCCTACCCAATTTGGCTTTGTTAAGGGCAGATCCTGCTTCTTGAACATGGTCAACTTCTTTGAAACAGTCACCAAGGCCATTGATGAGGGTAAGGTAGTTCACATAGCCTACTTGGACCTCGCAAAAGCCTTCGACACAATACCCCACTCGGGCATCATAGACAAGCTCTCCAGCTTAAATAAAACCCCCTATGTCATAAGATGGGTTGCAAACTGGCTCAAGGCCAGAACCCACATGGTCAGAATTGCTGGAGCCATGTCAGACTCTAAACCAGTCACAAGTGGCATCCCACAGGGCTCAGTCCTGGGACCTCTCTTATTCGGTATATATTTTTCTGAGGTACAGGCTAACACGGGAGGACTGTGGCTGACCAATTTCACAGATGACTGCAAACTGGGCACCATAATTGACTCTCCAGCTGACATAAGCATCCTCCAAAAGGGTCTCATAGAAATGGATAACTGGTGCCAGAGCCATGGCCTTAAACTAAACGCCAAAAAGTGTATAGTCATACCCTTTGGGAAAAACAAAGTGCCCACAAATTACCGCATAGGTGATAATCCATTAAGTACGAAAGAAGTAATTAGGGACCTAGGGACCCACGTTAATAGTAACCTGTCCTTTGACAATCACATTGCCAAAGTGGTTAGAAAGACCTTTTATATTGCCCACCTTATTATGAAAGGATTCACATCTAGATCAAGGGAGGTCATTGTGCCCCTTTACTCTTCCCTCATCAGGCCTATAACTGAGTACAATGCCCCATTTGGGATGTACCTTACCCGACACTTGCAGCAACTAGAAAGACCCCAAAAGTACCTCACAAAGAGAATCAAGGGACTCAAACAGATGCCATATGCTGCTCGGCTAAAGAAACTCCGGCTCTACTCAGTTGCATACCGCCTACTCAGAGGCGATCTATGCCTGACATACAAAGCCATGTCCAACCCAGAATTAATGGACATGCTCCACCTCAGAAAATCCAAATCCCTCAGAGCTACACGATCGAGAGAATTGAACCTCAGCACAGAAATAAATAGGACATGCTGGAGGGACAGATTCATAACCCAGAGGCTCCCTTCACTCTGGAATAGAATTCCAGTCCATATTAGGCAGAGCTCCTCACTGACTCTCTTCAAGAGGAATCTTAAAGAGTGGATGGGAGATCGTAGGTTTACCCCGGGGGTCACTTCTGTGTCACTGCTAGACAGAGGCACAGTAAACTAACCTTAAAAAGGGCACAGTAAACTCATTCCAGGGGGTGGTGAAAGCCAAACACACTCTGGCTAGGCTTGTAAATGCCCTAGGCCAGATAGCCTAGTATGAACCTATGAACCTATGAAAGTTTTTAGTTATTTTGAAAGGAATTAAGAGTTCCCACCATAATTTAATGTCTAAGTTTGAGTTTATGAAAGATCTAAATGAGTTGTAGATGTAGTTTATGAAGACTAAGTTGGTGGGTTTCGAAATGTTAAACTGTAAATTAAGACATAATATTTTCCAAAATTTATTTATTTGATCATTTGAAAGAGTATTTTTTGTGAGTTTATTCTCATTTAAAAAAAATAAAAATATGGAGGGATTTCCAAGCTGATGAAATTTTGGGTCTATCCAGTTGAAAACTATTTTGAATATAGAAGCCTTAATATATGTCTCTAAGTCTGGAAAATTAATTCCTCCCATTTCCCAGGGTCTAATATGGTGACCATAAGCTATCCTGTTTCATTTAGGGAACCAGAGAAAATTTAAAAGAATTTTATTTATGTCTTGTAATAGTTTTTTATTAGGTAGCATTGGAATGGCTTGAGCTATATAGTTTATTTTTGGTAATAATACCATCTTTATTAGTTGAAGTCTATCTTCAAACTTTAGGAATAATTTATTCCACTTGTCAATGAGTAGTTGTATGGTATTTAAGATTTTTTATAATTTGTAGATAGAGTGTTGTTAATATTGTCATCTATAATAATTCCTAGGTAATTTATAGAAGAGACCTATTTTCCTATTAAATGGACTGGAGTTATGAAATAATTTTGTTTTTTATTTAAATGCATATAATTAGATTTAGATTCACTTATACGTAAACCTGAGCTATCAGAGTACCTTTTAGTCTGTAGATCTAACTCCTTAAGAGATTCTTGTGAGACACTCAGAGTATGACAATTGACTGCATCAGATAGAGGGCAGATTGGCCAACCTGGAGGGGCAGGCTGGCCCTGGCTCCTAGCCCCCAGCACAGCCACCTTCAGGGCAGTGAGAGAGCAGTGTTGACTGCCCATGGGTGGGGAGCTCTGTCTCACAGCTGCCATCTGGGGGCACATGGCTCTTTGAGTCCACAACACCCTTCACGTCCAAGGTGTTTACCCCCTCGTGTCATACACCACCCCTGTCTGCTGTCTTGTCTGTCTTGTCTGTTTACAAATGCAACATTTCCTATCCAATTCACCTGCCACACATAACTATAACCCTTCCCCAACATTCCACTCTCACCTTAAAAAAAGGACACCTATCCCACAAAAAAGTATCACTACATACATATCTCTCCATTTTGCCCCATGCACACTGCCCATAATCAATCAGTACAGCAATTAATCAACATAATTATGTCACCCACACCCCTCTCTCAGGGATGTGAGGCTCCAAATTTCAAATTCTCTGTGACCTGCACAGCTATTGCTGTACAATAAATGGAGAACTATAGTCCTTTCCTACCCATCCAGCACATCCCTACCTGCTTTTCACATTGTTTTCCCCCTACTTGCCCCCATTCCACCACTTTCCTATCACACCTTTTTTCTTTACTTTTTTGGAATTAGCACAGGTTTAAGCAGACCTAAAGGGTGCAGTGCTTCACACTGCACCACACAAACCTGCTTAAAACTGCTTTAATCACCTTATCTGTTTCTGACACTGTAATGCACATCAGCAAAACAATCACCTCTGCTAAGTCTCAAACCCAGTGATCCACATCAGCAAAAAAAAAAAAAAATCACACCTGCCATGTTTTGAACCTAGGATCCTGTTAACTACAGCACAGTACATTAGCCCACTAGGTCAGTCAGCTATGAAGTATGGCAAGTGCTTCCATAAACATATCCTGAATGCCAATGACACACTCCTTGTACATATAATGGGAAAAATGACAGAGTACTAGGGACTGTTATGCAGACACCAAACCAGTACATAGCCAAATAAATGTTGATTGATGTACCTGAGGCCTAGGATATCAGGTAGAGTTGACAAATGCACAGACTGTTGCAGAATGCCCACAGTTGTGCCACGTACTTTGGGCACAGTTGTAATATAACCTATTCTGTGTGCTGCAGTACTGCCAAGTCAGTACAGACTTGAGATTAGAAAATCATGACAGACAGTTCATTATCACACGTCACATCCATCCAAACACACATGTTCATGCGAATCCTGTATAACAGACTGTATGCATGCATATATGTCTTAGAAATACACCTGCTATAATATGGACTCAGTAGCTAAATCTGTTACATATCTAGCATGCTGTACACTTTGCCATCCACAGTCCTGACCTCCATTCCAGTCTGTTGCATGTCAAGTACATGCTTTTCAATACAACAAATAAATAACTGAGCCCTGCAATTTCCAGCAGAACTGGTAACTGCTACTGCAGTCACTGCCACCCATATTAGAATGTCAAAAGCCTGTAGCTGGGGCACACTTCACAAATATGTATAGATGTCCTAAATGTCACCTACCACTCTCTGGATGGCACTGTTACATAAAATATGTACCAGAGGCACATGACTCATCTGGACTGTTATGGGTACCCTCACCCTAGCTATGCTGTGACAACAGAGCTGAAACTGCTCCCTCACTGACATATACAGCTTGCTGTCCCCCAATGTGTTCACAATCTCTAGTACGACTCCTGGGAAAAATGCAGCAGCTGCAGCCTGCAACATATGCGGCAGTATATGCAGTATGTTCAGCTACCTGTTACAGACCTACCATACCTCCCAACCACCTAGAACAGGGAATCCACACAACACTCACATATAAAGGAGTGGGTGGGAATGGTCAAGTGACAGGAACATATGTCACAGTCTTCCCCACAGCTGATAGACCAGCAGCTACTGCAGCAGCATGTATATTCTGATGCAAATGACATATGATACTCACATCTGTCTGTCCCCTTACTGACCTCAACCCACATTGTTAAACAGTAAACTGCCACATAATCAGAAAGTCTGTTCACAATGGCCAAACATAGCATGCAAAACTATGACCATACCATGTAAATCCACACAGTGGATAGTATTTTTATCTACCGTCTGTGATGCTGTAGTCCCCACACATCAATAATGTCCATCTCACAGGGCAGGAAAAGGACCAAGGTCTACAGGAAGGCCTTAAATATAGCACTGTATTGCCATGCCATTGGCTAATGAAAATGCAACCCAGCTGTTCTGGATGCAATTAGCAAGTGTGAGCCAGAGATTGGTGCACAGGTAATCACCTATTCATGAGCATTACTTACAAAAGGCAAGCTGCTGCCTATGGTAAACAAGTCTGTTACATTCTTTACAAAGACAGACTGTGTTATCCTAAGCATTATACCATAGGTTTTCTGCACATAAAGGAGTACAGCACTATACAAGGTATGCAATAGAATTCCCTATGTAATGGGATGCAGATAGGAAGCATACCTCTCAACCTCTTAGTGAAAGAAATCTGGACAAAGCCTGACAAAATGGGGGGGGGGACAAAAGCCCAAAACTAGTGACACATTTTAAATATTGCTCATAAACTTAGAAAGATGCTAGAGCAACATGGTTTGTTTTAGCATGCATTTACTGAAGGATTTCAAGTCTGAAACTCAAATGTATGCCATTAGTTTGGTGCTTCAATTTATTTGTTTATTTATTTATCTATTTAACATTTGTTAACCGGGTTAGTCCAGCTGAGCATTAGCTCGTTTTCAGTGGAGACGCGAAGAGAAAAGCTCCGCAATCAGTATTAACATTTTACATACAGTCAGCAAGAAAATTGCACTGGCAGCTAAAACAGTTAGAGAAATAACATTTTACAATAAAATTTTACAGAAAACCGTTGGGTACAAATGTTAGAGATCAAACTGCAAAAAGCATTTACAACAAATCATACAGAAAAGCAGTGGAGTACAATGTCAGAATTCTTACAACAAAAACTTAGGTACAATGTCAATGTGTCAATGTAGGGAAAACAGTGTTCATTATTTCTAAGTAGTTATATACAGTATAGGTACAGATGGTGTAGTAAGGTAATGTAGAGGTTAAGCAACGAGACAGAGAAGTAGATGAATATTAAGACAGACAGTGGTAAAGAAAGGAGGGATGAGAGACAGAAGCTAGGGTTAGGTAGTTTCAGGGAGGATGACTACAATGTCAGGACCATTCATTTAGGGTCTATATTAGAACATCAAAGTTTCAAAACTTTGAATGTTCTAATATCAACCCGTATTCAGTGAACGCTGAAAATATCTAAGCTACAGAAACCCGTATTTTTTCCTAGGGAAAGAATTTGGTTGTCCGTTTCTGTTGCTTCAGTATTTTCAGCACTGTGGTGGAAAGTTAGGGGTCAGGTTCAGGTAAGTGTGCAATTGAGCACAGGTTAGGTTAGTTAGGGTTAGGGTGTGGGTTAGGTATGTGTGCAACTGTGTGGACGTGAGGGTTAGGGCAGGTTAGGTGAGTTAGAGTTAGGGCGTGGGTTAGATATGTGTGCGATTGTGTGGACATGAGGGTTAGGGCAGGTTAGGTGAGCTAGGGTTAGGGCGCGGGTCAGGTAAGTGTGTGATTGTGTGGACATGAGGGTTAGGGCGGGGTAGGTGAGTTAGTGTTAGGGTGCGGGTGAGGTGAGTGTGAGATAGTGACGGACCTTAGGGTTAGGGTTTGGGTTAAGATAAGTGGATAGTTAGTGGTGTGTGTACAGTTTAGGGTAGGGTTAGGTGTAAGATTTTAGGTGTATGTGTGTGGATTGCTGTTTGTTTGGTGTTCTTGTGTTGTGTGTATGTGTTTTGGAACAGCAATTTTTTTCCCTAGGAAAAAATTTGCTGTTCTGTATGTTCGATGTTTTAAACTTTCTCTGAATAGGGGTTGATATTAGAACATTCAAAGTTTTGAAACTTCGATGTTCTAATATAGATCCTTTATTTATTAGGTATTCCCGAGTGGCTAGTGTGAAATTTTTGTTTGATCAAGGGACCTAATTTCTAGGGGTAGTTGGTTCCAAGTTGTAGCAGGGTTATAGTTATAGAGTAAACACCCTGATTTGGTTTTGGGTTTATAGATCTGTAGGAAGTCTTATTCTGAGCTACGTAGTGTCCTGGTTGGGAAATATTTAGTTATAATTGATTGAAGGCTAGGGCAGAAAGATGGTAGATAGAGGATGGAGTGGATAATTAACAGTTGCTGTAGTAGCAGCAAATGAGGAAATTTGAGCAACTGCAATTGTTTAAGAGATAGGCAATGCTGTGACTTGTAGGTTTGGTTTGCAGGAAATCTGGCAACTTTATTATACATAGTCTGGTTATGAGTGTGGTGTTAAGATTTGTGTATAATTGAGAGCTATAAAGGAGGGTGGGAAGAAGACATGCACGGGAGAGAGTTATTCTGGCTAAGTTGGTTAAATGTCTTACGTTTCGGTAAAGGAGTCAGCGTTTCTGGTGAGTCTTTTTGGTAGAGGTGGTGATTTGGAGATCAAATTTAAGCTGATTATCTATTATGACTCCTAGCAGTTTAGTGCTAGGGTCAGAGGTAATAACAGTATTATTGCTAGATAGGATGGAAAATGTTGTTTTGAGATTGATGAGGTTTTTTGGAGAGGAAGAGTAGGAGCTTGTGATTTGCCAGAAAACCACAAATTTTATTAGGAACAGACCTAAAATATGAGACAAAAATCTGGACATTCTGTGAAAATCTGGACAGTTGAGGGGTATGATTGGGATGATGCAGTCATAGGAAATAGGGATTACAACAGTAGGTCTGTAGTGCATATCTTGGAATGACATGTTGCTGTTAATTAGCTGTCCAGCACCTACAGGATTCCCTTTTGGCTCTGTCTGCTGTGGCATAGATCACAGCTCTGGCCCTCTGAGTCCTCCAGCAATGGTCAGCTTATGTACGAGTGTTACTGGATTCTGTATTAGACAATAGTGACAATACATATTGGTGGATACAGCTGGCATAGCACATGATGTACTGTCAGTCAGCTCCTCTCAGTCTGTGAATGTCACACAGGTATAGTTCAAACGTTATCCAGGTGTCCCTAACTGTTCCCAATGTATTCTGGCTAGGTCACTGTGTATTCCAAACCTGTATCTCATTACCTGAGAGCTATGGCTAGCATACCTGTTGACCTCCATCCAGCAGGACAGCAGGTTATAGCCAGTAGTAGTGGAGGGACACAGGCTCCACTTCAGCAACAAAGTGTACATATCAAGCATACAATGTAAGTGAATGAATATAGTACTACATATTAATGTACCATAAATGTTTTCTGAGGGGTCTGGCATGTGACAGCCAGATTCCCCACAGTCTGGGAACAACCATTATGTATTGTCCAGCCGTGCATTCACATTTGTCTTGCAGTGGGTCCACATATATTAGGCACATGTACACATTCTGCAAACATCTGTGTACTGCAGATGTCAGACACCTACAGAGAGGATACCCTGCAGCACATTTACAGTGATGTCTGTATTTGTGTCACACAGATGTTGCTGGACTGTCCTTATACACTTGTAGCACCACTCATCTATTTGTTGGATGGTGGCTTTATGACATGGTACTGGAACATTGCCCATAGTAGATGGCAGTGATGGGTGTGGAGACACAACAACACAGTCCATCACAGCACACAGGGCCATAACTGGTATACCTAGGATCACACAAGGTTACTAGGCTATTGGCCCTGAGGCCATCATAAGCCTAGCCCAGAGTTTAACCCATCTTTATGCAAGTCAGCACCCAATTTCACAGTCCAACAGGGACACAGGTGGTATTCCAAGGGTGTATGTCCTGTTAACTATACAGTTATCCAGATTTTGCTTTAAAAGGCATAAAGAGATACTCCACTTGATGTGGACAGGGTGTTAATTCCACAGCTGGGTGAGTGTGTTTGGGGCACACATCTGACCTGCCAACAAGTCCTGTTGATGTCACAGACCAGGTTGAGGGCATGTGTGCAAGTTAATAGAGTGGAGCTTGAATTGCGGTTGTGCAGCAGTCCCATCAAGGTGGAGTCCATGATCACTTTGTATGCCAGACAGAGATCACCTCTGAGGAGTCTGTATGAAACTGGGTAGAGGGGTGGGCTTATAGCCTATCTTTGTATGGTAGATGTCTGAGACCCTGGTATTCCCTGGTGAGGAACATCTGTGGTCTCCCCAGCTGCTGCATGTACTTTGCAAGGTACATGATGAAAGGGGCATTATACTCAATAATGGGCCTTATTGGGGGGAATACATAGGTTCATAGATTAGTACTAAGCTAACTGCCCTTGCGAGCCATTTTAAGCCTAGCCAATTATCCCCTGTGAGATTCAAACCCTGTACCTTGTGTTTGTAAGGCAAACACCTTAACCATTAGGCCACCCTCCCTAGAGATGTTTTGACCCCCATGTCCCTGGATGACATATCTTTACGTATGAGGTGGGCCATGTAGAAGGCTTTCCTTACAACGGAAGCAACATGGTGGCCAAATGTCATGTTACCATCAACCTGTGTACACAAATCTCTCACGACTGATTGCATGCTAAGGATGTTGTTAGTACTGTGATAATATGTGGGGACATCACTCTCCCCCAAAGGGGATGCTGCCGCAATTCATGGTATGTAGCCTGAGGCCATATTTCTGGCACCAGTCATGTGCCTGCGTGAGACCCTCTTGGTGGATGTCCACATCACTAGGGGAGTTGGTGACAGCACCCATCATACAGTCTTCTGCAAACATGGGCACCCATAGGCCACTGGTTGTGGCCTGCATGTCAGAAGAGTAAATCACACATAAGAGTGGCCCAAACACAGAACACTGGGATACACCGCTAGTTATGGGTCTACCACTTGAGGTAGCTTCCCCTATGTTGACTAGGTGGGTTTTGTCACTGCACCAGTATTCTACCCATCTAGTAACATATGGATTGATGCCTAGTTGAGAGCATATATCTATTATGGCCAAGTGGACAATACTGGAAAAGTCTTCGGTCAGGTCAAGGTAGACAGTGTGCATTGTCTCCCCCTCATCCATGGTCTTAGTGACTGTGTTAAAGAAGTCATCTAAATGTAACAGACATGATACCCCTTGACAAGGCCTAACTGTGTGTGATTGAGTGTGTGGAGGTCACCAATGTCCTTGTTAATGAGGTTCATGATAAACTGTTCCATGGCCTTGCAGATCAGCCTAGTTTGGCTGATGGGTCTATAATGTGCCAGATTGGAGAATACTTCACCTTAGTGTAAAGGGGTGACAGTGGGTGTCCTCCACTTGGCTTGGACAAAGGCAGTCTTCAGGCCTTGGCTGAATACAGTGTGTTATGGTGCTGCAGGTTCATGGATGGGGTCATATAGGATGCATACTATGATGTGATTGGCTCCCATGGAGGTTGTATACCATGACTATGAGATGGCAGTGATTACCTGTACCCTACATATAAGGGGAAGGGGGAAGGTACTGGGGATGTCCTGATGTACTGATGGGGGAACAGGGGATGAAGCTTTCTCTGACTCTGTCAGGCATCAAGTTTGCTATATCTACAGCACTTGTATATCCGGTGTCTTTGACCACCACATCTGAGCAGATCTGAGTGCTACCTTTGATGTTGCAGACATATGTGAAGAAGGAGATATGATTGTCTGTAGTGGATGTCGCCAATGTGGGCTCAGAGTTTGCTTTGCAGGATTGCAATAATGCTCTTATTTGCTTTTTCAGGCTATGGCAATATTGCTTCAAATTGGCCACCTGCTCCTTCTTTGTGTCAGACAGCAGTATGTCATCCCTGATATAGACACTATTTATTGCAAATATCCACCAGACAGGTTTAATTATCCTTGCAGAGGATGATGTAGTCCTGTCAGGTATACCTGAATCCATGCATCTATACAAATGCACATATAGTACTTTTGTGTATTTGTGGATATTGGTGCCAGTTCCTACAGAAGGGGAGTGGGCTGCAAAGCTGTTTATACCATCCCTCAGGAGGCTGTAATCAACTTTGGAGAGGTTTGTATGTCTGACCATATCTAGATGGGTATTGTGGGAGATGGTGATTGCAAATGTGACCGCTTTATGGTTTGTTTGACTATGGAGGATGATATTGTAGGGATGCTGCAGTGGTTACCCATGTTGTTTAATATCAGCTGCAAGAAACCTTCACCTCATGTGAGTGTAGCAACTAGCTGTTCCAAGGTGTTTGCATTGCCAATGTCGATGAATCTCTGGGCATTTGTGTGCTGGCATGAGTACATCTTCCAATGTATGTTTGGGTAGTTAAAGTCACCCAGGATCAGGGTACAGACTCAAATCCTGATAGAGTTGATCAGGTCCATATAGGCAGAATGGGCTTCCTGGTCACATGTTCGGACTGGTAGTTAGCTATGATTTGAATAGGTGTCTTGGCAATGATTAACTGCCCCTGCAGTGTCCCCCATGCATCTTACTGTTTGACCAACCTGGAAGTGTGTATGTCTTTCATATATATAGTGAAACCTTACGTTCTCTGGCTCTACTGCCTACACCTTGGGGTCTGACTGAATGATAGGATGGGTAACCATGTAATGCTGGGGTGCTCTCTGCAGCTTTGAGCCATGTGTCTGTGACTGCACAGATGTCAGCATTTCCCAGGGTTAAGACTGCTTGCAATGAGTGCAGATTCATGTTTAGACTCCTAGCGTTTAGCAGCATGGCCTTCAACTTGTGATTTGTTGACAGTTGTATGTTGATAGTGTTACCTCACCACTTTTACTACTAAAGTTTCTATGGGGTGGCAAGAACCATTGCCAGACACCTGAAGGCCAGTTGAGACAGATGGAGGCCATCTCTGGCAAAACATCATGGTCTGTTGATCATATCTTCCCAGGATGCCAGGTACTGGATCCCCCTGGAATGGCACCAGAAACCAAGCCAATTGTTAAAGTCAATCATTTCCTGATTGTATTGTGGCATCATTCTGGGTGACAGCAGCATGCTGCATAAGACTATGGACATACCTGCCTGTGACACATAATCAGTGTGCTCAAACATGTCTCACTTCATATAGTCCAGGGAGGTATGTCTTAGGTCAGGCATGCAAACATGGACTGTGACAGACTCACAACAGTACCTGTTGTTGAGAGACATCAGTGCGTATGTGATACAGCAGATTCTGGCACCTGACACACAAGTAATCATGACATTCCCCATATACAGCCTGGTGAGAGGCACATCTGTATGTCTCAAAAAAGAGCCTCCTATGACTAATATGTTTGCGTTATGATGACGCCTTCATGGCTGTGGGGCACAGGTGTGTGGCTATGCATGGTATGTGGTGTGGAGAGCTGTGGAGTTCACATGTGTTTTTGTCTCTGAGGTCTTCTTTATTTGGGGATGTGTATGTTGAGGACCTCCGCATATGTGGGTGTGTGTTGTGTAGCTGTAGGTGGTGTGTGATGTGTACTGATTGTGTTGACAACCTGTTAGATGCCAGATATGTGGGCATGAGAGGGAGAGAGCATGGACTGTAGGTTCCTAATGTCATTGCATCTCTCACAATTTGTGTTCTTTGATGGAGTTTGTAGATGGTTGTTCATGTACATGAGGCAGTTGCTACACTGTGCCATGATGCCCATATAAACCAGAGTGCCAGGGGAAACTGTAGGACATTGTCCAGCCATATTTCTTAAAATCTGAGGGAGAAAGGCCAGGGAGACCTAAGGGGTGGGCCTACAACCCAGGTGCTTAAAACAAAAGTAGGAGGCTGACACTACTGCATACAATGTATACAGGCTATAGGCAAGCAGTAATAGGTTCAACCAAAAAGATGCATTTGAACACCTCAGAGAACATGCAGCAAGTATGAGGATGTATTACCATTATGTTGCTGATAGCCACATACATACTGTGATGATAGACAGTGGGGTATAATGTGGGAGATAGCAGAGGATATTGCTGGCAAATATGGATGGCAGGGTATGTACATAATGGGGAGCAATGTATGTGGTCCTGTGATGTGTTTCCCTTTTCTTGTCTTTCAGGAGTGATGTACAGACAGAGGAACCCACCATTTTTAGCAGCGGAGAATAAAGTCATAGTTGACAGACTGAGACTCCATCATGAGATCCTGCTGTTGAGGAGTCACCAGAATGAGCAAAATGTGCTACACTGTGGGCAGACCTTGTGGCATTGGTAAATAATGTAAGACTAGAGGAAAGAAGCTATGAGCAGGTCGGACACTGGGCCATAGATATAATAAATATTGCACAGCAAAGGGCTGCAGCTGTGGCCATGGACCATGCTGGCACTGGTGGAGGGCCTACAATACAACTACTCTCAGCCACAGAGGAGTTCCTGGTAAACTGGGTTCAGCCACCAGCTCGCAAAGATCCATCATCCCATATGCAGTGGAGGTGAGTGGCACAGCATCCACAACAGAAGAGCATTCAGGTAACACCTGTGGTCATCACTTTAATACTATAGCAGTCACAGTGGCAGGCTCTGCATACCTGTACATGGATGGCAGGTCAATCTGCATTTGGGAGGGGGATTGTAATGCAATGGTGTTCACACATAGTCTGAATGTCAGCAATGTGGGCAGTATCACAGTTCATACTGTACATGTTGATATATGCACATATTATCCTGTACCATTGCCACATTTGTGTTTGCTGAAAATACCTCTCCCCCACAATTCCATAGATACTTTTGGTGTGGCCAGAGTCTCTCATCCTGTAGCCAGTGAGTGTGAATCTGTTTTGTTATGGCTCATCTATATCCTAGGCATGCTAAGGGCTGCCAGTTTGCCATGGACACAACTGTTAAGTTTAGCCATATTGCACTACTTGTATGTTCAGTTGTGGAGGGATTCACTGCAGTGCATTAAATTGGTAATCACAGCAGCATATTTGCAGGAGCTGTAACATATTTGCACATTCTTTTGTGAAGGTCTAGGTAGTCTGCTACAAATGGAGGCAATAGTATGGTGGAAAAGGGCACACTGTGTTTTAGGTGAAGGTCCATCACATACACTTACATATTGCTTATCTCACAAGTGTACAATACTGGCATCATTAAATGAACCTTACTGCACTGCATGTTGTTAAGGGCCTACCTTGTCTGTGTCTGATGTGGTCTACTTATGTGTTGTGCATGGGATCAGTAATAAGGCGTGGTATGTATAATGCAGTTGTGGCACCTCACCTGTATGTGGGTGGATCAGCAGACATAATAGTGCAGGTATTAATGTAGTCATATTGTCTTCCTCTTCACAGGTGAGGAGGCAGACAATATGACATAGTGCAGGTATTAATGTAGTCATATTGTCTTTCTCCTCACAGGTGACCATGGGGGTTGGAGCGTGTCTCTCTCACAACCTGTCAGTGTTTCATCAGACTCTGATTATGATGGTAGCCATAGTAAGGTACAGGTGGGGTTGTTGGGGGCTGAATCTGTCCCACGGGTTAACATTCCACTTCCTCCCCCAATGTCCCTGCACACAGTCATTATGCCCACACATACCCGGTCCCCTGCAGCCACAGATATTGGATAGTCAGAGAGTGGTGGCATCAAACAGGAGAGTGTGGCAAGTATGGCATCTCTAACTGTAGACACTAGCCATAGACAGAGAGCTGGTGAGGTCCCACACAAGCAGTTTGACAGGGGTGCTCAAAGGAGGACTGCCGCCTCTCCACCACCTGTCACAGGTATCACATCACATGTCACCCAATGCATGTTTCAGTCCATCATGGAGGCACAAGCATGTTTTAAATGCAACACCAGATGGATGCTCAGGATCATGGATGCATCACTGGTTGGCATCCATGACTCCATCCACAGCATTGGTGATGCCTTACAACATTTCTTCAATGTAGTGGATAGATGTGGGTGAGACATTGTTAGTCCTTAACTGTGCAATGTCTGTGCTGGAAAAGTGGTGGGAGTAGGATGTTGGACATGTGGATGTAGGTCAGCAACATCAGCTGAGACCCCACATGGCTGTGCACAGTCACACTCCCGTAGTGGCAGTACCACCAGCAGTACAGAAGGGAGGGTGCTGTCCACATCACAATGTGGCAGGCCAAGGACATGTGGTCCAGGGCGGTCCCATGAGGGACACGACACAGACCTAGCAGACACCAGTCATTATCAGCAAGTAGTACTGCATCAGACCCTGGGCATAGTGGTGCCAGTGCAACTCCTGGCAGAGCCAGTTGCTGTATTCATGGCCGGAGGTGGTGAACTGTACATTCTGAATAAATTCTCACAAAATACTAAACAACTACGGCTACAGAATTACCAATAAGTGTCCATTCACCACAAGCCGTTCCTGGTGATAAGCGAATCCAACACTCACTTTGACTGTGAAAATGGATGTTTATTGTAAAAATAAAATAAAAAACAAGCGACAAAACATTCTAACTGACACCATTAGTTAAGCGCTTTCACCCATCGTAGTGGGCTTCTTCAGAAAAAACAGTCAATTACATAGATGCCTTAAATAACTTATTTGGCGCCAAGAGTTATTCAAACATTTAAACATACTACCTCTTAAACCAGCTTTCATAATATTCTTTAACATTTGCTATCCCTAATGTGTAAATTCTAAAGAAGTCCCCATACAAGGACATCACCTTTCAAAAATACAATATAAAATATAAAATATCAAACGTACTGAAAACTCACAAACGTTTAACATCCAAATATTGAAAATACGTGGACCATATGATTAAAATTATCGGACATGTTTCGCACAACATTTATGACATATTCTGTCACCCTACACGTAAAGATAGAATTGTAAGAATAATCTTTAATTATATAATGTGCTTAAATCCATCTATCATTTAGGATGTCATATGTGACAAGTAGAGTGCTGATCCAAACACTACCGATACTGTGCGGTTAACAATACAAAGCGATCGTTCTTTTACATTGTCAACCCACAATACTGGGTGTTTATTAAAATGTTAAAATATTTTTAAAAATATATCTATCACATAGTTTGAAAGCTAAAATAATTACAAAACGAATGCACTAAATTCAATAAGCTGCTATTTAGCAGACCACAATGATTTTGCAGCACTCTAATTGATATGTTATCATAATTCTGCATACTATCGTGCAACTAACAATTTACAAATTCAGAAGCTAAATCCTTAAGCTGCTAAAACAGTGGACCAGCCTAATCACCAGATCCTAAATAAAAAAGCTGTATCCTATTTCACATAAACTGAAAAAATGTGAATGCTGAAAAGAGAATAATATCTCCCATTTTTTTAATGCACCAACCTGGCTCATATTAAGAACACCCCCTGTATGATGGTGTGCCCTACCTAGTACTGATCAGAGAAATATATTAACCTGACAAAAGGTGATATATAATGTTACAAAAAATATACCTATGTAAATAATATATATATATATATATATATATATATATATATATATATATATATTTTTTTTTTGAGTATGATATGATGGTTAAAAATAGAGATATATAATGGGATGTGTTTAAATACATTTTCTAGCCACCAAATATAACCAGTTGGAAATACATTCTAAATATACCCTTTGCTAACCTAATGTAATTGAGTGTTATACATGTGTCATGTGCTGTAATAGTATTTGCTCCTTGGGACATCACACCCCCCATAGATCTTTGATGTCTCATATGTATTACCTCCATAATCTCGGATATAAAGGAGTGGAATTATAAGATGTATACGATACTGTAGTCTTCTACTGTATAGATAAAATGGGTTTCACAGAAATGTAGTCATTCAATCCTGGTAATGTAGTGGCATCTAATTTTAGTTGCCACCATACCTCCTTAAAACTTAATAATGATTTGACATCCCCACCCTGTGGATCTGGTTTGATGATGTCAACAATAGCAAATTTAAATCCTTCTATGTGTCCTTTCATTCCTATATGTCTATAAAATGCATTGATAGTATCTTTCTTCTTGATGCTGTGAACATGTTCATATATATATCTTTTTAGGCATCTCTCTGTCTTACCAACATAAAAACTAGAGCATTCTTTACACAATGCAATATAAATAACCATTTTTGTATTACAATTTCCTTTAATGAATTTTATTCTAGATTTTAATATATTTTGGATCACCACCTCTTTACTTTCGTTAATAAATTTACATTGATTACAACTACCACATTTGGTGGTATGATTCTCCCTTCCATTACTTTTTATCCTATTGGTGGGTATTTGTTGACCCAGTAACCTTTATATATTCTTCCACATCTTATATACTACTCCAGGTTGTTCACCCATAATTTCTGATTTACTTGGGTCACTTGTTACCAAGTACCAATATGTGTGAATAATGTTAATCAATTCTTGGGATGTAGGGCAGTACAACAATATAAATGATCTCTGATGGAATTTACTATCTGTGGTCACCTTATTAATTTTGTTACTTCTGGTCATAATACCTGGATTGTGAATGTCTGAGCCTAATAAGAGCTTATATTTTTCCCCCATTCACTAAGTATGTATTGAGTAACATTATTCATCATGTCTAAGGAATACCCTCTGTCTCTAAACATATTTGTTATATATTGTATTTCTTGTGCTGAAACATTATAGTCAGATGTCATACGTAGTGCCCTGATGCACTGACATTTATAGATATTATATTTCAACTTTGTGGGATGGCAGCTCCCATATTCCAAGTAATTGTTGGAAAATGTATTTTTCCTATGTAGTTTGGAATGTAAAATACCATCCTGTTCATAAATGAAAGTATCTAAGTACGCTAATCCACCAGTGTCATATGAGTGAGTGAATTTGAGAAATTCACTGCTCTGATTCAAAAACTTGATGAATTCCTCCAATTTTTCCATAGAAGAATTCCATAAAATATAGATGTCATCCAGGAACCTAGAGTAATGCATGATATGGCTAAGATACGTACTTGGGAACAGTGTATTGTCCTCCCAGTCTAACATAACCATGTTTGCAAAGATAGGGGCACAGGCAGCACCCACTGCAACTCCCTTGGTCTGTTTGAAGTATTCTCCTTCAAAATAGATAAAATTATTTTCCAGTACCAGGCTCATACATTCCATAATTGGATTCATTTCGTCCCACTCTATATTGGAATGTTTGGTGACAATATTGCAAAATGCTTCCAGCCCTTCTGTTTTCGGGATACATGAACACAGATCAATCACATCAATTGTGACAAATATCCATCCTTTCTTCCATGATTGTGTGGGAAATTCCCTAAGTAATTCCCAGGAATTCTTAACCAGATGTGAGATCTTATTATATATATGTTTGAGTTGTACATCAATATATTTACCTATAGGGAATGTCTTAGACTGACTACCTGATATTATTGGTCTGAAGGGTGGATCTATCAATTTTTTGTGTATCTTAGGAATACCCACCAAGGTGGCTAGTCTCGGATGCCTGACTGTCATAAAATTGTAAATTTCTTTGGTCATCCTTCCATCAATAAGGAATTCCTCCAGGTATGAATCTATTCTTTGATAAGCTATATTAATTTTGTTAAGAGAAATGGCTTCATAATTACCTATGGAATGTAAAATATCATATATTCTCTTGTTATATTCCATGTTATCATATATAACACATCCCCCACATATTCTCTTGTTATATTCCATGTTATCATATATAACAAATCCCCCACCTTTGTCAGGTTTCATAACCCTGATATTAATATCAGATTGAAGCTCATGTAGTATATCCTTTTCTTTCAATGTTAGGCTGCTATAATACCTATACTGTTCCCTGGATAAATTGTATATCTCCCTAGTAACTATTTTTTCATACATTTCAACTTGTGGATGACTGGGGGGAATGAACATGCTCTTTTGACAAAATTCAAAATTAGTTACACTGTGTTCTTCCTTACAGTTAGATTTGTTGGATCTGTCTTTACACATGATCCCTAGATTCAATTTCCTGGTGAATGTTTTTAATTCACATAAACTGTCAACCAAATCGAACTGGGGGGTCGGTATAAATTTCATCCCTTTGGCCAATAAGTTGAAGTGTTCTTTATATATTTCCAAATTTGAATAATTATAAATATTAAAGCCATTCAAAGTATGTGTTCTATTATCTACTTTAATGATCTCGTCTTCCTTGGAACTGCTCTCATAGGCTGTTCCTACCACCTTCTGCTGTTGTCCCATCCCTTTTCCCTTGTTTGGGCCTTTTGATAGTAGTTGTTTCAATATGGCTGTCCCTGTTGTTTCTGGCCCCTCCAAAAAATGTGAATCATTATTACTCTGTTCCCTTTTATTCATCCCTTCCTGATATCTCTCATCTTAGCTGGAGGATTTTGTTGTTTTCCATCTCATTTTTTCTTTGTGCCAGATGTATGCCATCCCTTTCTTATACTGTTCAACATCCCTATATATATTTTTTTGTTTGGTAGTGCCTATGGTCTGCATCCACTGTTCAGCTATAAGAAATTGTTTATTATAAAGTCTGTCACATTCTGGGAATAGTAAATCATTAGTTATTTTAACGTTCAAATTCTCCGTTTCCTGAATCATCTTGCTTAACTTTTTGTCATTATGCTTCATTAATAATTGCATGAATTTGGTACCACACCCATCAAAAAATTGGTTGAATTTGGGGGGCGTGGCCAAGGATGAACACAGGATAGCAGCAGATTTCTTCAGCTCCACCAATTTCATTACATTGACAGGAATTAATTACTTAAAAAATTAATTCTTGAAGTAATTTTCTTTCTAAATATGTTTGTTTTATATAGTTCTTGAACTATATCTAAAAAAGAAAGGAAATCTTAATAATATTCCTGTCAGAAATTACTTTGGAAATTTTCCTGTCAGTTTATCAGTCTGAAATGAGTTCCAGTAAGACAAATTCTCAAGACTCCAGCATCAAGAAAGAACTTCAGTCTCTGATAATTATAGTCCAGCAACTTACTGCTAAGATGGATAAAATGGATACTAAAATAGACACTTTCATAGAAAAAACTACAAAACAAATAGACTTGTTACATATGGACCTGCAACAACAGAAGATCCAGATGACAGGCATAGAAGAAGCTGTGAATGACATGGAAAATAAAATACAAGAAGAGGGAATCAACATTGAGTTTCTGCTGAAACAAAATACACATTTACAAACAAAGCTGGATGACCTGGAAAATAGATCTAGGCAATAACATTAGGATTTTTGGACTGCCAGAAAATATTGAAGGTAACAATATTACTTCTTTTTTAACAACATGGCTCTCTAAAACTTTAGATTTACCAGAAGCATTCTCTTTTGGTATCGAAAGAGCACATAGATCTATAGCTAATACTAACTCTAACAAAAACTATCCTAGATCAGTTATAGTTAGATTTCTATCATCTTTTGATAAAGAGATGGTTCTTAAATCTGCTTGGGCTAAAGCTCCTGTTAAGTTTAATGAGACAACTGTGCGTTTTGACAATGACTATTCTTCCATGGTAATTGCTAAAAGAAAAGTTTTTCTGCCACTAATAAGGGAGCTTAAAAAAGCACAGTTTAAAACATACCTTCTGTTTCCTGCCAAGCTTAAAATCTTCCTTCCTGATGGTCCTAAGGTCTTCCATGATTTAGACTCTGCTTTACTGTTTGTCAAAGAAAAAAGGATTTTGGATAAAATAGAAGAAATGGAATGGGCCAGTTCTTCATTGAAGAGATTGGCAACTGAAGCTTCCTGGAAGACTTCAGAGAAGAAGAAGAGACTAAAAAACAAATGATTTGTTATATGTTTTTTTTCTCTCATCATTTTAGTTCATTATTAATCTTTTGAATATAGTTCCTGCATTTCCAGAAAGCCACAAATATTTTGGAAAAGATTTAATCAAAGTTATTCTCTATGTGCAAAGAAATGTTTTGTTTCATAACCAGTCAAAATGCCTGAGGATTTAATGGCAGGCTGTGACTCGATTTGTTTCTCTTTCTGAAAAAAGTAAGGTTAGTAATTTGATACATTTTTTTATCTTTACCTTTTCTTTCCTTCTTTTATTATTTTCTTTGTTTAAACAATGACATTCTATTTAGATTATGTAGTGGGTAAAGGGTGGGGAGGGCAGGAGAGAACAGTAATGAAAATATCATTAATAGAATAATAACATATTTATTTCTTGTAAAAGTTTATAAGTTCTTCAAATGCTATTTCTAATTATACTTTCTTGATTATACTGCTTATGCTTGTTTGTAAATAATCTGTCATGCTTTAACTAATAATAATCAGAACTAAATAAGAGTAAATAATATGTTTTATTTTTAACTCTATTAATATAAACAGTAAGTAACATTCCATTGTATATACTTCTTACAGCTTTCTCTTACATTTTTTTATTTCTGCCTCACTCCCTTTTATTTTCTACTCTCTTTTCTTTTCTTTATTAATATATAGAAATGCTTTTGACTGTGTGGGCACAGTGAATAATAGGATTTGTATGAAAACTGAGTTGGGAGAAGAATGCTGAGTTTTATTGCTTGTTGGTAATTTTGAGTTTAATTTCACTTGCATAGAGGCTGTGATGATCTGTGGAATACATTGTGGAGGTTCTGTCATGTTTAGATGCATTTACACTGCTAAATGAATGTTTGTCACTAGATTTTAATAAGTTTCCCGCCAAAATGTTAAGAGAGACAATCTGGGATGTGGGCTGTCTCATGCACAGTGTCTGAGTTACCTCAGAATCTTCAAATGACAGAATTCTCACAGAGAAACTGAAAGCAGTTAGTATAAACATTGACAAGGTTATCACACTGACACACCACAGATTCAGGAAAAATACCCTGTTCATAAAATATGTCAGTTATAATGAGTTTAAATGATGTAGTTTCTTGTAGTAAGTAAATGTCTTATTTTAGAAGGCATAAAAAATGAAACATTTATTTAAATGTTTTGGAAAATCTACTTAGCAGCAGCATAATAATCTGTGTTAAAAATTTGTGTCCCAAACATATACTTTACTATAACTCATTTAATTCATCTGATTGACAAACATAAATAATCTTATAACTCTATTCTGGAAGAAATGTCATGTGATATATTTTGAAGCAGTAGGTTAGCATGATTGTAAAATCTGGTTACTAATATGTGTTTGCTGTGCATTATTTTGTATAAAGTAGACAGATTTATTCTAGGAACAGCAAATAGGATACTGCTCTACAAAGACACAACTCAGTGAGATCATATATATATATATATATATATATATATATATATATATATATATATATGTGTGTGTGTGTGTGTGTGTGTGTGTGTGTGTGTGTGTGTGTGTGTGTGTGTGTGTGTATGTATGTATGTATGTATATATGTGTATGTGTATATGTGTGTGTGTGTGTGTGTGTGTGTGTGGGTGTGGGTGTGTGATGGCTTTTTTTTTTAGGTAATAACGCAGGTGTTTCTGAGAATCTGCATAACTATGCAATATGATTTATAATAATTTTTATGAATACAATATTTAACTCTATTGACAATAATGAGTTTAAGTAAATGCTCATATACAAACAATTCAAGATTTTTTGGAAGCTGTTGATAGAATTCACATGACAGAAAATAGATGCATCTTAATGCATGTAATGTCTGAATCATATCAGCCAAAGTTTTTGATTTAAATGAATGTTAGAACATAATTTTCTCTCCTCTTGATTTCTAACATTAAGATTATTTGAATGCTATTAGAATACAAGTGTTATATATTACATAGATCTATATAATAGTATGAACAGTTTTAAAAAAAAAAAAAAAAAAAAAAAAGTTTATTTTAGTTTATATGATGCTGTTTTACCAAATGTGTAGTTTTGTCTTGATAGATAATTGAATTGAAAACTGTTAACCTCAGTTAAATATAACTAATATTAAATTGATAAGGTGGTAGCTGAGGTACTGCTGCTTAGGGTAGGGGGTTAACTTGAGTAGCAAATACTACTCTAAGTTGGAGTTTTTAACTCCAGGCGGGATGCAAGGTTTAATCCTTACATTATTTTCACTTGTTCATTGTTATATGTATATAGTTTTGACATCCACAATATATTTTGTACACTCATTGTCACTACAAACAAAATTGAATCCTATACAAAATCCCATAAGAGATTTAATAAATACAGCTATATTTAAAGGTACACCTAAAAGAGGAGATGTAACATTATTTATCTTGTTATTTGTTATTTCGATCATAAGATTCTTGAGTTTTAAAAATACCAAATGACATCTTTAAAAGGAATTTCTTTAAACATTAATGGATTGAATAATCCATGTAAAAGGGCAAGCCTAATAAGATACATTAATCTACACAAGGCCAATCTAGTCTTCCTGCAAGAAACCCATCTCTTGAAAAAGATATTGATAAACTAGCCACTAATAAGTATACAGTATTGGTTAGTTCAGAGCACACTCAGAAAAAAGAGGAGTGGCTATTTTATGGAATAAAAGTATGCCCATTCCTAAAACCATTAAGTCTTATCAGGATGACAAAGGAATGTTTTGTATGGTTACAATACAAATTAATGGGAAGACTTACACTTTAATTAATGTATATTGGATACCTGGAATTGGTATTAATACAGTGAAACATCATATTGATAAGATCATATCATTCTCTATAGGGGATATTATTTTAGCTGGTGATTTTAATTGTATACTACATGAAAGTGATACTACCACTATAAAGAAAAGAAGAATTACATCTAATGCAAAACATTTAAATGATTTTGCTAATTCTTATCATTTGAATGATATTAATAATCAGATAGAGTCAAAATCATTACCATACACCTTTTTTCTAACAGATACAAAACTTATTCAAAAATAGATAGGGTCTTTATTTCTAACCAGATGGTAACAGATTTAATTAATTCCAAAATCATTTCATGTCCTATATCTGATCATAACTCAATTGTTTTTGAATTCATGATAAAAATACTCATAATGTTCAGATCAAAAGGATACCAGCATACTTAACTCAGCTAAAAGACTATAAAGAATATATACTTTCAGAAGTACAACATTTTCTAGACATAAATAATACTCCTGAAGTCTCCATTGTCTATGTTTGGGATGCCTTAAAATCATATCTATATGGACAAAGTATCAGATGGTATAATAATAAAAGGAAATCTTGGGATAAGGAATTGTTAGATATTCAAAGTAAACTAGACTCTTATAAACATAATAATAAAGAAAATATTATGGACAAGAAAGTTATTGAAGAAATAAACAAACTAAATGAGAAATACAAAGAAATTTTAACTCATAAAGTTAAAATAACTTTAGAGAATACAAGTTTTTGTCTTATTCAATAAGCCCCAAATACTTACATAGACTTAAAAATAAAACAAAAAGATTGAATAAACAAAACCATATCAAAGAAATCTTTTCTCTAAGGAAAAAGAAGAATGTTTCTAGTATACCAGAAATACTGGATGAATTTAGAAATCACTTTCACAAGATTAACCATAACAACATTAACATGGAACCTAAAGATAAAATAAAGGAGTTTATAACCACAAACATGAATAAAAAGCTTAATAAACAACAGATTAAACTATTGGACAAGAGTATTTCATATACAGAAGTTATTACACAAATAAATAAGCTTAAATCAAACAAAGCACCGGGTAATGATGGTATTATACCAGAGATATATAAAATCCTTTCTAAAACTACATATTCATTAATACATAAGGTTTTTATTCTGGCCCAAACTGAGTTAATAACCCCCATCTTGGCAATATACATTTATTTCACCAATTTTAAAACCTAATAAAGATCCAACTAGATGTTCTTCATATCGACCCATCTCATTACTTAATGTTGATTATAAAATGTTTATGAGTATTTTTGCTGATAGATTGAAGACAATTATCCCCGGCATTATAGACATAGATCAGACGGGCTTCATTGTAAATAGAAATACTTTTGATAATATAAGAAGAACTTTAACATTAATTGATTTTGCAAATAGGAAAAGAAAGATTTAACACTTATTAGTCTTGATATAGGTTCAGCATTTGATTCAGTAAGTTGGGACTATCTGTTTACCTTAATGAAATGCACAAATTTCTCTGATGCATTTGTAAATTTAATTGAACATTTATACAAAGGAACGCTGGCTTATATTAAGGTAGGAACATATGTTTCACAAAAATACCCATTCTTAAAGGTACAAAGCAAGGATGTCCACTTTCTCCACTATTATTCACTTTAGTAATGGAGCCTTGGGCTAATTTGATTAGAAACAGTACTGACATAGAGGGTTTTGAAATAGAAGAAAATACAACATCAAAAATTCAACTTTTGCAGATGATGTTCTAATTACATCAGCAGGATCTAATTCTTCTATGCAGTCTTTATTTGATAAAATGATGAATTTTAAAAGTATTTCTGGTTTAATATTCAATGAAGAAAAACTAAAATACTACCTATATATACACGAAAAATACTCTCATTAGTGATTTTACTAAATATGTACCCAACTCAGGTCAGATAACTTATTTAGGTATAATACTATCTAAAGATATTAAATCTATTATATATAATAACTATAATATCTGTTTTCTTAATATACAAAATCTTTTAATACCTGGAATAATATGTTTTTTACTATGGAGGAGAGACTTACAATTATTAAAATGATAATATTCCCCAAGATTTTATACTTAATACAATCAATAATACTTTCACCTACAAAAATAACTATCAAGAAACTGAATACACTAATGTTAAATTTCTTATGGGCACCTAATAGACCTAGGATTGCATTAAAGAAACATACTAATAGCTGGTCTCAAGGGGTATTTCTTTTCCAGACTTTAATTTATATATTATCTCTTCTATTATAAAAGTTATTACTTTATTAATAGATCGGTCATATGTCGCAAAATGGAAAGATTATTGGGAGCTAATTAGTATGCACTTCATGAAAATCTCCTTAACACATAAAAATATGATTATAAATAACTCCATGTTGTGGTTGCTAAAGGAATTTTGTACTTCACCTATTACACCTAAACATATGGTCTGTTACCCATTAAATATTATTATTAGTTATCGTAACTTTATATTCATGCACCCTAAGTATAGGGAATGGAATTTTATTGTATTCCTATAATTTATACTCAGGGTATGCTTATGTCATCTACTTCTGAAGGAGCTCATTTAGCTATAGATAATAATCTAAAGTACTGGTATCAGCTGATATCTGATAATAAAGTTAAAAATCTAGATTTCTTAAAACAAGAATTTGATCTAAGAGAAACTTGCTGGTTAGAGGTTCAGATCTTTAGACAACATCTCATTGATAGAATAGATCTAATGTCTATAACAGTTAAAGAATCTATTCCAAAACTGATTGATTACTTGATAATAAATTTACAGCATAAAGTTTCTGATAAAGGTAAACTTTCATATATATATAAAATTATCAGACAAGAAACTTTTTACAATGTAGATTCATACTGGAATTATTTCACCTCTATTAATGGGGACCCACCAACTCAACAAGATAAACAATATATATTGAATCTGCTTATAGAACTACATCTTCCATTGTCTGGAGACTTTATACATGGAAATTTTTACATAGATCTTTTATACACCTTTGATGATGAATAAAATTAATAATAAAGATAATCTATGTAAGAGATGTAATGTAGAAATTAATGCTGACTGGGCTCATATGTTTTATGACTGTATGAAGTTGAAAGAATACTGGAAGTCAATTAATGAATTTTTGCAGGCTCTTTTACAGATAATTTCATTATTTCTAAGTCTCTTATATTATTCAACACACCTGTACCTCAATGTGTTAAAAAGATTAAGCTTCCCTTGTTATGGTCTATCCTAGCAGTGGCTAGGAAAATAATAACTAGAAATTGGATTTCAGATACACCTCCTTCGTTCAATGAATTTAAAAATGTTATGAATATAATGTGTCATATGGAAATAAGCACAATTAGAATGAGAACAACTAGAAAAACATCACATTTTATTGTATGGGATAATTTACAAAATTTGTTAAAAAAATTCTAATTTCAATAGCACAATATTTTAGTTTAATTAATTGATTTGATTGTAGTGGATGTCTTTGTAAATACTTTAGTTGTTTTGTTGAATATTATAATAATACCTATTTTTAATTATTTGTATAAAATTGTTATGATATTTCTCTTATATGTTAAAACAATAAACTTGTTTTGAAAAAAAAAATTGGTTGAATTCAAATTTAACATTTTCCAAGAGGTCTATACCCATAGGTATTTTGAAAAATCTTAAACCTTTTGGTACATTTTTCATTTCAATACATTTCCTTAGATAAGCATTATCTGTTTTTAAACCATTTATAGTCTTAAGATTTTTCCCCATGGAATATATCATCTCCTTCAAAGTTCCCTTTATATCCATTCTAATATTGTTGCCAACAAAATGTTGATTTATTTTATCAAAATCACAATCCAATTGGAGAAAATGATTGAACTGTGTCTCTTTAAAGTTATCAACCCCTCCTGATGTTGTAGGGAGTTGATTAATAGATTGTACAGTACCTTTAGCTTGTTGGACAGATCTGCCGACCACATTGGAATATGTCTTTGTTGGTAACAGTCTCTTGGGTTTGGTACCAATCCGTTTGGCTTCCTCATCAATATCGTAGATAGAAAAATCGAAGGTGAAGTCCGATAAATTTATTTTGCTACTGTTGAGTGGCTCAGTGCTGTTGAGTGCCTGCTCAGTATCAATTGGACACCTGTTCCGATCTGTACCCTGTCCGTCCGGAATAGGAAAACTATCCTCTGTATCACTGGTGCCCTTAATTAGTCACCCAAGGTGTCTCTTATCAATTGACATTGTAGTAGGTATAGATTCATTGTTCACCTTGGTATTGCTTTTTTATTTAGGATCTGATGATTAGGCTGGTCCACTGTTTTGGCAGCTTAAGGATTTACGAAATAGGAGAAACCAGGATCCAAATTAATAAAATAACCAGGATTTTATTGATCACAACACCTCGCTGATACCACAGATAAACAAGTAAACACAAAAACCACTTCGTATTAACGCTATTGTAGATCACTGCATTTCGTATTCCACCATGTACTTCATCAGATAAAAATAAGCATTTTTACATCTGCTTATATATCATTCCAATTTATGCAATTAATTAATTAACACATTTGATTGGTCATCATTGAATTAAAAAAGATTTTGAAAGGCCATTTTTTTTTAAATAATTTCTTATACAAAAACGAGATCCTTTAACCAAAATGCATTCAAGGACTTTAAATAGGTTTTTAAAGGTAATATTACTCTAAAATCATATATTATAGCAGCATAATCAAGTTATTTAAAAGTTGGAAAAATATATAAAAAATATATGTTAAAAAAATATATATATATATTGTATAAAATGCCATCTAGTGGTCCTTTACACTCATTGCAGCTCAACTTCAAATAAATTATTGGATAAATAAGTGCATTATATAAATAAATAAATAGAATTTATATGATTTTAATAAATTATTACTTAATCTTTCTAAAAACATTTATATCTTATGTATTTACAAGACAAAAAATGAACTCAAGCCTCAATTGACAAGTGTATTATAGGCAAAGAGTTATGCGGATAATCTGTTATAATTTAGCTGCTCTCAGCTTTAATAGGGGTAAAATGCTAGTATACTCATTTAAACCTGGTGGGTTATATGATTCAAGTGTCATTTGCCACCAAAGGTCTCTATACTCCAATTTTTCTTCCCAGGGTCCCCCTCTAATATCCTTCTCTGTGTGCTCAATTACTGAAAATATAAAACTAGCTTTTTCACATACCATGCTGTGCCTATACAACACATTCATCTCTTTGCAGTTTTTAATGTCATTCTGGTGATCAAATACCCTTCTTTTCAGTTTCCTTTCAGTTGTTACCACATAAAAGGACTGACAGAATTTACAAGAAGCAAAATATACTAGTCCCATTGAGTCACAGTTATAGTGATACTTATCATTCACTATAGACCTGCTTCTACTATTAATGTTTATAACATTGCTATTAGAGATAAATGCACACTGGGAATACCTGCCACATTTATAAGTTCCCTTCCTCCTTCTATCTTGTAAATTTATAGTTTTTTTAACTTTCTAGTATGTTTCTAATGCTTTGCGAATTTTTATAGACTGTCTTAATTGGGCAATTCTTGACTTTGTTTATGTCCATTAATTCTATAAATCTATTCCATTCTTTATTAAAAATACTTCTTATTCTATTGTTAATGGTATTATATTCTAGGGTAAGGGCTAATAAATAGTTGTCCTGGTTGCTAACATTATTCACTTTACAGTCCACCTTATTCACTGTATTGCCACCTTTCATTATCGGTAGGAATTTAGTACCTCTACCTTTTAATACTTCCTGTCTAATGTCTTTAAGCAGTTCTTCCGGGTATCCCCTGTTCCTAAACATATTTTCCAAGAGATCACATTCCATATTAAATGCTTCATCCTCACTAGTCATTCTGCATCCCCTCACAAACTGCCCTTTTATGATGTTCCTTTTTACATGTGGAGGGTGTGAACTGTCATAGTGTAAAAAGGAATTACAGTATGTCGGTTTTCTATAAATTTTAGATTCTAAACCTTTTCCTTTTTTATAAATTTCCACATCTAAATATTGTAGAACGTCGGAGGAAATATGATGTGTAAATTTCAGAAAATTACTAGTGCTTTGAAGATAGTCTAAAAAAGCATTTAAAGTTACTTCATCTCCAGTCCAAAAGATAACTATGTCATCCAGGAACCTATGGTACATTAACCATGAGGTACTAAATTCGCTTTCCAGGACATACTTTTCCTCCCATTTTGCTAATACTAAATTGGCGTAGGTGGGGGCACAAGCTGCCCCCATAGCCACACCTTGAGTCTGTCTGAAGAATTCACCATTAAAATATAAAAAGTTGTTCTGTAACACCATTTCCATCAACCAAACACTTATTAATTTATCATTGTTTGATAGGTTACTATCCTCATATAATATCTCTTCAAACATCCTAGTTCCTTCAACGTATGGTATGGAGGAAAACAAATCAATTACATCTACAGTGACAAATATTAAGTTCTCTATATTATTAAAGTTAACAATGGTCTGTAATAAATCCCAGGAATCTTTTAATATTTGTTCCCTATCAAGCCACAGTTTTTTTGTCATGTTATCCACAAATTTAGCTAAAGAATTAGTTTTAGAGCCGTCAGCAGAAACAATAGGTCTTAATGGGGGATCTGTCATATTCTTATGTATTTTGGGTATGCCAAATATAATAGGTACTTTAGGTTTTTCTACCATCAAAAAATTATAAGTTTCAAGGTTAATTAAACCTTCCATTACCATCTCATTTAGAGAAATATCTATTTTATTGTATGCTATATTAATCTCGTTTTTTGATACTGCTTGGCATTTATTTGCATCCCAAAGAATATTGCACATCCTACTTTCATATTCTATATTTTCCATTATGACAATACCTCCCCCTTTATCCAGTTTCATTATTCTTAAATTTGAATCAGTTTTTAGATCATTTAATATTTGTTTTTCTTTATTACTCAAGTTGTTATGAAATCTCATTCCATTTAATTCTTCTTTTCTAATTTCTTTTTCTAGAATTTTCTCAAGGCTTTTAAGTTGTGGATGTAAAGGAGGATTAAAGATGGACTTACGTTTCAAGTTAGAACTAGAACTGTATATAGTGTTGTTAGGTAAAAGCATCTTTAAATTTATTTTCCTAAGAAATAATTTTATTTCTATCAATGATTTTGCTAGGTCACCCTTAGTAGTAGGTATAAACTTAAGCCCTTTAGATAAAAGTTTAAAGTGACCTTTCTGTAACACTAATGGACTAAAGTTATAAATGTGAAAATTGTCATAGGTCCATTTATTTTCCTCATTTAAAATTTCTTCCGTGGTGGGGGGGGGGTAGGTAATACTAAGGGTAATTTTAATATTTCCCTCTTCCCCTTCTTCCCCCTCTCCAGTGAAAATTCTCTTCTCTTTCCCCTTGTCTGTTCATTATTCTTTCGGATCTCCTTAATGGGGGAAATTCATCATCATATGAGGGTACTTCATCCTGTTGTTCCATAATTACAATAGGTTCATTTTTACCCTTATTGTAATGACTATTATTATAGGTTCATAGGTTCATAGGTTTATACTAGGCTATCTGCCCTAAGGCATTTATAAGCCTAGCCCAAATTATTGTGGCTTACGCCACCCCTTATATGAAAAAATACTGTGCCCATTAGTTTGTTGTGCCTCTGTCCAGCAGTGACCCAGAGATGATTCCCGGGGTAAACCTACGATCTCCCATCCACAGGTCTAGATTTCTCTTGAACAGAGTCAGCGAGGTGCTCTGCCTCACATGGACCGGGATTTTATTCCACAGCATAGGGAGTCTCTGAGTGATAAATCTATCCCTCCAGCACGTCCTATTTATATCCGTGCTAAGGTTTAAGTCGCTTGCTCTAGTGGTTTTGGTGGATTTGGATTTTTGAGGTGGAGCATGTCCATTAATTCCGGGTTGGACATGGCCTTGTATGTCAGGCACATGTCACCTCTGAGCAGACGGTATGCGACTGAATAGAGCTGGAGTTTCTTCAATCTGGCAGCATATGACAGATTTTGGAGTCCCTTTATCCTTTTGGTGAGGAACTTTTGGGGTCTCTCCAATTGCTGCAGATGTCGGGTGAGATACATCCCGAATGGGGCATTGTACTCGATCATTGGTCTGATAAGTGAAGAGTACAGGGAACAATGACCTCACTAGATCTGGATGTGAATCCCTTCATGATCAGGTGGGCAATGTAGAAGGTCTTTCTAACCACTTTAGCAATGTGAGTGTCAAAAGAAAGGCCACTGTCAACCTGGGTCCCCAGGTCCCTGATAACCTCTTCTGTGCTTAGTGGATTGCCACCTATATGGTAGCTTGGGGTTACCTTGTTTTTCCCGAAGGGTATGACTATACATTTTTGGCGTTTAACTTCAGGCCATGGCTCTGGCACCAGCTATCTGTTTCCGTGAGTCCCTTCTGAAGGATATCAGTGTCCGATGCACTTTCCACTATGGCCCAGTTTGCAGTCATCTGCAAACTTTGTCAGCCAAAGTCCTCCCATGTTGGCCTGTACTTCTGAGAAGTAGATGCCAAACAATAGGGGCCAAGGACCGAGCCCTGTGGGACACCACTTGTGACCGGCTTGGAGTCTGACACAGCGCCAGCAACTCTAACCCTGTGGGTTCTGTCCTTAAGCCAGTTTGCAACCCATCTTGTGACATATGGGTTTACATTTAAGCTGGTAAGTTTTTCTACAATACCCGAGTGGGGTATTGTGTCGAAAGCCTTGCAAGGTCAAGGTAGGCTGTATGGACTGCCTTTCCTCATCAATGGCCTTGGTGACTATTTCAAGAAGTCGACCAAGTTCAAAAGGCATGATCTTCCCTTGACAAAGCCAAACTGGGTTGGGTCCAATGTCTGCAAGTCCCTATATCTTTGTTTATGAGCTCCATTATGATCCTCTCCATAGCTTTGCAGACTAGACTTGTTAAGCTTATGGGCGGTAATTACCAGGGTCCAGAGGCCACCTTTGTGGAGTGGGACCACAGTTGCCGTCGCCACTCCTTGGGCATGTATCCTGTGGTAAGGCTGAGATTAAACAGCTGCCTTATGTGCGGGTTTAATTCCTCATTTAGCTCGTGTAGCACACAGCCGGGGACACCATCCGGTCCTATTGATGCTGTGTTTTTAGCTTTAGAGAGAGCAGCTTTCACCTGCGCATTTGAGATGTCCGGGAGGCTACACTCGGCTGGGATAGTTATCTCTCCTTTAGGGGGGAGAGGGGGTGAAGTTTGCACTGAACCTGTCTGCCAGTATGTTGGCAATGTCTGTGGGTTCAGTGATTTTTGTATCATTTTGGACTAATTCTGAGCATATCTGTGAGTTTCCACCCAGGTTCCTAACATAGCTGAAAAAGGCCTTATGATTGTCCTTTGAATCCATGGCAATTTTCTCTCAAAATTGGCCTTAGTTGATTTTATGAGTGCTCGTATTTTTTACTAATAATGATCAGGGTGACTTCCCTTTTATGGATTTTGTTCTATCATGTAATAGCTTTCTCCTCTTATTGTAAAGTTTGTTAATGGCTGGGGTCCACCAGACTGGACGTTTGCCCTTTGTGGAAAGAGTCTTGGTTTTATTTGGGATTGCCTGATCCATGCAGTCCTGGAGGTGTTCATAGAAGGCATTTGTAAGGGCTTCCAGCTTGGGTTGTGGTTTCCTCTGACTCAGGGGCCTTGAAGGATACCACACCAGTCTTGAGTAGTGTGAAGTTTGCTTTAGAGAAGTTCTTCACTATGGTCTTTTTGTTTGGGGTGGGGGCGGGATGTGGATTTCCAGTGAGATTAGTTTATGATCAGATCTCACCAATGAGGGATATACTTCGGTGTGGAGCATTTTGTCCCCATGTTTGTGACAATGAGATCTAGTATATTTTCTCCTCTCGTGGGAACAGTGACTAGCTGTTCCATGGCATTTGAATTTATGAACTCCAGGAACCGTTGGGCTAGAAAGTTAGGGCTTGAGTAATGTTCCCAGTCTATATTCGGGTAGTTGAAGTCACCCAATATGATGGTGTTTGGAGATACATTTATACCCTCCAGTGTCTTCAGGAAGGCTGTGTGGGGTTCCTGAGTTTGAGAGGGTGGCCTGTAGCATGCTACAATTTGTAGAGCAGTTTTGCCTATTGTTAGTTGCACCTGGATGGTTTCCGAGCTTCATGCGTTGCCACCAACCTGGAGGTGTGAGTATCCTTTATGAATATGGATACACCCTCCTTTTGTGGAGTGGTCCGGGTTTTGGGGCCGGAACGCATGATATGAGGTAAAACCTAATAGTGCCGGGTGCTCTCAGGAGCCTTGAACCAGGTTTCAGTTACAGCACAGACATCGATGTTCTCCATACTGAGAAGGGCCTCGAGTCGTGCATTTTGAGATTTAGACTTCTGGCATTGAGCAGCATTACCCTCAATTTCTTCCCATTTTTGTTTTCTAGGGTGGTAGGTTTAGAATTTGAGCCTTGCCTAAAAAGGCACTATGGGGTGGCAAGAGCCTTAGCCAATATCCGAATCCCAGGGTGACAGGTGCAAGCCGTCCCTTGCGGCAGCGTGGCTTGTCAAGCATGTCATCCCAGGCAGACAGACACTGGATCCCCTTTGAATGACAGCAGACATTAAGCCAATTGTTAAAGCTGATCATCTTGTCTCTATATTGTGGCATCATTCTTGGTGAAGGAAGGATACTGCTCAGGGTTAGGGTCATACCTGCCTGGGCTACATAATCAGAGAGCTCCTCTATGTCTCTTTTCATGCAGTCCAGGGAGGTACGTCTCAGGTCGTTCACACCAGCATGGACAATGACTGTGTCATATTTGTACTTGCTGTGGAGTGACCCGAGTGGTTGTGTTATGTGGCGGATTCTAGCGCCCGATAGGCAGCTTACTGTGACCCTCTCCTTGTTCAGCCTGGTGAGTGGGACGTCAGTGTGTCTGACTATGGAGTCACCTATGACAAGTATGTTTGGTGTTGTATTTGGCCTTAAGGGCTGTGACTGCTTTGCACACTGCTTTTGTGGTTTATGTGTTGCTTGTGGGGTGTCTTGAGGTAGCAGTTGTTTGGGTGTCTGCTTTGGAGGCCTCTGCTGTTTAGGTAAATTTTTACTCAGAGCCTCCGAGTATGTCTTTGTGTGTTTATGTGTTTGATTCAGTGGAGTGGTAGCATTATGTGAGGCTGGTTTTGTGGTGTGTGTAGTTGCCTTCTCCTCCTGTCTGGTCTTGCCAGTCCTGAGTTGAGAGAGCTCAGCCTCCAGTTTGGCTAAATAGCTGCATCTCTCGCAAGTATTTGTGTTATGTGGGAGGAGGAGAGGGTTGTCTGTGTACATGAGGCAGTTATAACATTGCCTCAAGATTATGATAATGATTCTCTTGCATATATCTTTTATGTGGAGGGTTGGGATAACTAGTCTTGTTCTTATATTCACAAACATCCCTCTCCATTTTTTTAATTTTCCTAAGTATTAATTCATCCATATTTTTATCTATTTCCTTCCTCATATTAAAATATTTAGCCTTCTCTTCTTCTATGGAGAACATAAGGTCATTAGTAATCACTTTATCCAGAACCTCTATGTCCTTGTAAATATCTTCCTGAATCCTACTATTTTCCCTAACCATGAGCTGCAACATTTCTAAACCACATTTGTTAAAAATTTCCAACAATTCCAGATGGAAATTAGTACCTGGTATAACATTATTAGGATATTTATACAGTCTTAGACCTTTTGGTACAATATTTTTGGAGATACATTCATTCAAATAAGTGTTTTCCACATTTAAAGTCCTATATTTATGCAGTAATTTATATAGGTTGTTTAAATTGTCCTTATATGTATAATTATTGGGCTGTCCAGCAACGCCATCTGAATTATCTTTGAAAGCAAATTTCTGTCATAGCCAGTCATTTAAATCATAAATGGGAACCACAGTACCATTATCCAAGCCAGCACGGTGTGTGCGAATGTCTCGTTTGTCCTTACCCAGTCCTCCATTAGCTTCCCCTCTGACATTTTCTTTAAAAATTTGCGGAGTATTCGCTGGGTTAAAACTAACCCCAGGCAAGTCCTTTTGGTAGCCGGCATCCCCTCTCGCACTAATAAGCTCCAAACCTTCTCCTTCCTGTAAATTTACATCCGATATAACCGACCCTTCGGTCTTCGCGGGGATATGGTTAGCGTTCCTTCCTTGTGCAGATAGCAGAGAGGAAGCCACTGGGGTAAGGAGGTTGATCAGCTCGGTTAACTGACCAATTAACTTACGAGTTAATCCTAGGTCTTCCTGCTGTATAGCAGGAACTTCCTGGTTCTCCATAGTCACCCAACAAAACCACGAACACAAGTCAAACGGGTAGAAAAAAAACAGTAAATCCACGAAATAGGAGAAACCAGGATCCAAATTAATAAAATAACCAGGATTTTATTGATCACAACACCACGCTGATACCACAGATAAACAAGTAAACACAAAAAACACTTCGTATTAACGCTATTGTAGATCACTGCGTTTTCGTATTCCACCATGTACTTCATCAGATAAAAATAAGCATTTTTACATCTGCTTATATATCATTCCAATTTATGCAATTAATTAATTAACACATTTGATTGGTCATCATTGAATTAAAAAAGATTTTGAAAGGCCATTTTTTTTAAAATAATTTCTTATACAAAAACAACGAGATCCTTTAACCAAAATGCATTCAAGGACTTTAAATAGGTTTTTAAATGTAATATTACTCTAAAATCATATATTATAGCAGCATAATCAAGTTATTTAAAAGTTGGAAAAATATATAAAAAATATATGTTAAAAAATATATATATATTGTATAAAATGCCATCTAGTGGTCCTTTACACTCATTGCAGCTCAACTTCAAATAAATTATTGGATAAATAAGTGCATTATATAAATAAATAAATAGAATTTATATGATTTTAATAAATTATTACTTAATCTTTCTAAAAACATTTATATCTTATGTATTTACAAGACAAAAAATGAACTCAAGCCTCAATTGACAAGTGTATTATAGGCAAAGAGTTATGTGGATAATCTGTTATAATTTAGCTGCTCTCAGCTTTAATAGGGGTAAAATGCTAGTATACTCATTTAAACCTGGTGGGTTATATGATTCAAGTGTCATTTGCCACCAAAGTTCTCTATACTCCAATTTTTCTTCCCAGGGTCCCCCTCTAATATCCTTCTCTGTGTGCTCAATTACTGAAAATATAAAACTAGCTTGTTCACATACCATGCTGTGCCTATACAACGCATTTGTCTCTTTGCAGTTTTTAATGTCATTCAGGTGTTCAATACCCTTCTTTTCAGTTACCTTTCAGTTGTTCCCACATAAAAGGACTGACAGAATTTACAAGAAGCAAAATATACTAGTCCCATTGAGTCACAGTTATAGTGATACTTATCATTCACTATAGACCTGCTTCTACGATTAATGTTTATAACATTGCTATTAGAGATAAATGCACACTGGGAACACCTGCCACATTTATAAGTTCCCTTCCTCCTTCTATCTTGTAAATTTATAGTTTTTTTACTTTCTAGTATGTTTCTAATGCTTTGCGAATTTTTATAGACAGTCTTAATTGGGCAATTCTTGACTTTGTTTATGTCCATTAATTCTATAAATCTATTCCATTCTTTATTAAAATGCAGTGATCTACAATAGTGTTAATACGAAGTGTTTTTTGTGTTTACTTGTTTATCTGTGGTATCAGCGTGGTGTTGTGATCAATAAAATCCTGGTTATTTTATTAATTTGGATCCTGGTTTCTCCTATTTCGTAAATCCTTAAGCTGCCAAAACAGTGGACCAGCCTAATCATCAGATCCTAAATAAAAAAGCAATACCAAGGTGAACAATGAATCTATACCTACTACAATGTCAATTGATAAGAGACACCTTGGGTGACTAATTAAGGGCACCAGTGATACAGAGGATAGTTTTCCTATTCCGGACGGACAGGGTACAGATCGGAACAGGTGTCCAATTGATACTGAGCAGGCACTCAACAGCACTGAGCCACTCAACAGTAGCAAAATAAATTTATCGGACTTCACCTTCGATTTTTCTATCTACGATATTGATGGTGTTGTGATCAATAAAATCCTGGTTATTTTATTAATTTGGATCCTGGTTTCTCCTATTTCGTGGATTTATTGTTTTTTTTCTACCCGTTTGACTTGTGTTCGTGGTTTTGTTGGGTGACTATGGAGAACCACGAAGTTCCTGCTATATAGCAGGAAGACCTAGGAATAACTCGATCAACCTCCTTACCCCAGTGGCTTTCTCTCTGCTATCTGCACAAGGAAGGAACGCTAACCATATCCCCGCGATGACCGAAGGGTCGGTTATATCGGATGTAAATTTACAGGAAGGAGAAGGTTTGGAGCTTATTGGTGCAAGAGTGGACACCGGCTACCAAAAGGACTTTCCTGGGGTTAGTTTTAACCCAGCGAATACTCCGCGAATTTTTAAAGAAAATTTCAGAGGGGAAGCTAATGGAGGACTGGGTAAGGACAAACGAGACATTTGCACACACCGTGCTGGCTTGGATAAAGGTACTGTGGTTCTCATTTATGATTTAAATGACTGGCTACATCAGAAATTTACTTTCAAAGATAATTCAGATGGCGTTGCTGGACGGCCTAATAATTATACATATAAGGACAATTTAAACAACCTATATAAATTACTGCATAAATATAGGACTTTAAATGTGGAAAACACTTATTTGAATGAATGTATCTCCAAAAATATTGTACCGAAAGGTCTAAGACTGTATAAATATCCTAATAATATTATACCAGGTACTAATTTCCATCTGGAATTGTTGGAAATTTTTAACAAATGTGGTTTAGAAATGTTGCAGCTCATGGTTAGGGAAAATAGTAGGATTCAGGAAGATATTTACAAGGACATAGAGACTCTGGATAAAGTGATTACTAATGACCTTATGTTCTCCATAGAAGAAGAGAAGGCTAAATATTTTAATATGAGGAAGGAAATAGATAAAAATATGGATGAATTAATACTTAGGAAAATTTAAAAAATGGAGAGGGATGTTTGTGAATATAAGAACAAGACTAGTTATCCCAACCCTCCACATAAAAGATATATGCAAGAGAAACATTATCATAATAATAGTCATTACAATAAGGGTAAAAATGAACCTATTGTAATTATGGAACATCAGGATGAAGTACCCTCATATGATGATGAATTTCCCCCATTAAGGAGATCTGAAAGAATAATGAACAGACAAGGGGAAAGAGAAGAGAATTTTCACTGGAGAGGGGGAAGAAGGGGAAGAGGGAAATATTAAAATTACCCTTAGTATTACCTACCCCCCCTACCATGGAAGAAATTTTAAATGAGGAAAATAAATGGACCTATGACAATTTTCACATTTATAACTTTAGTCCATTAGTGTTACAGAAAAGTCACTTTAAACTTTTATCTAAAGGGCTTAAGTTTATACCTACTACTAAGGGTGACCTAGCAAAATCATTGATAAAAATAAAATTATTTCTTAGGACAATAAATTTAAAGATACTTTTACCTAACAACACTATATACAGTCCTAGTTCTAACTTGAAACGTAAGTCCATCTTTAAACCTCCTTTACATCCACAACTTAAAAGCCTTGAGAAAATTCTAGAAAAAGAAATTAGAAAAGAAGAATTAAATGGAATGAGATTTCATAACAACTTGAGTAATGAAGAAAAACAAATATTAAATGATCTAAAAACTGATTCAAATTTAAGAATAATGAAACCGGATAAAGGGGGAGGTATTGTCATAATGGAAAATATAGAATATGAAAGTAGGATGTGCAATATTCTTTGGGATACAAATAAATACCAAGCAGTATCAAAAAACGAGATTAATATAGCATACAATAAAATAGATATTTCTCTAAATGAGATGGTAATGGAAGGTTTAATTAACCTTGAAACTTATAATTTTTTGAAGGTAGAAAAACCTAAAGTACCTATTATATTTGGCATACCCAAAATACATAAGAATATGACAGATCCCCCATTAAGACCTATTGTTTCTGCTGACGGCTCTAAAACTAATTCTTTAGCTAAATTTGTGGATAACATGACAAAAAAACTGTGGCTTGATAGGGAACAAATATTAAAAGATTCCTGGGATTTATTACAGACCATTGTTAACTTTAATAATATAGAGAACTTAATATTTGTCACTGTAGATGTAATTGATTTGTTTTCCTCCATACCATACGTTGAAGGAACTAGGATGTTTGAAGAGATATTATATGAGGATAGTAACCTATCAAACAATGATAAATTAATAAGTGTTTGGTTGAAGGAAATGGTGTTACAGAACAACTTTTTATATTTTAATGGTGAATTCTTCAGACAGACTCAAGGTGTGGCTATGGGGGCAGCTTGTGCCCCCACCTACGCCAATTTAGCATTAGCAAAATGGGAGGAAAAGTATGTCCTGGAAAGCGAATTTAGTACCTCATGGTTAATGTACCGTAGGTTCCTGGATGACATAGTTATCTTTTGGACTGGAGATGAAGTAACTTTAAATGCTTTTTTAGACTATCTTCAAAGCACTAGTAATTTTCTGAAATTTACACATCATATTTCCTCCGACGTTCTACAATATTTAGATGTGGAAATTTATAAAAAAGGAAGAGGTTTAGAATCTAAAATTTATAGAAAACCGACATACTGTAATTCCTTTTTACACTATGACAGTTCACATCCTCCACATGTAAAAAGGAACATCATAAAAGGGCAGTTTGTGAGGGGATGCAGAATGACTAGTGAGGATGAAGCATTTAATATGGAATGTGATCTCTTGGAAAATATGTTTAGGAACAGGGGATACCCGGAAGAACTGCTTAAAGACATTAGACAGGAAGTATTAAAAGGTAGAGGTACTAAATTCCTACCGATAATGAAAGGTGGCAATACAGTGAATAAGGTGGACTGTAAAGTGAATAATGCTAGCAACCAGGACAACTATTTATTAGCCCTTACCCTAGAATATAATACTATTAACAATAGAATAAGAAGTATTTTTAATAAAGAATGGAATAGATTTATAGAATTAATGGACATAAACAAAGTCAAGAATTGCCCAATTAAGACTGTCTATAAAAATTCGCAAAGCATTAGAAACATACTAGAAAGTAAAAAAAAACTATAAATTTACAACATAGAAGGAGGAAGGGATCTTATAAATGTGGCAGGTGTTCCCAGTGTGCATTTATCTCTAATAGCAATGTTATAAACATTAATAGTAGAAGCAGGTCTATAGCGAATGATAAGTATCACTATAACTGTGACTCAATGGGACTAGTATATTTTGCTTCTTGTAAATTCTGTCAGTCCTTTTATGTGGGAAAAACTGAAAGGAAACTGAAAAGAAGGGTATTTGAACACCTGAATGACATTAAAAACTGCAAAGAGACGAATGTGTTGTATAGGCACAGCATGGTATGTGAACAAGCTAGTTTTATATTTTCAGTAATTGAGCACACAGAGAAGGATATTAGAGGGGGACCCTGGGAAGAAAAATTGGAGTATAGAGAACTTTGATGGCAAATGACACTTGAATCATATAACCCACCAGGTTTAAATGAGTATACTAGCATTTTACCCCTATTAAAGCTGAGAGCAGCTAAATTATAACAGATTATCAGCATAACTCTTTGCCTATAATACACTTGTCAATTGAGGCTTGAGTTCATTTTTTGTCTTGTAAATACATAAGATATAAATGTTTTTAGAAAGATTAAGTAATAATTTATTAAAATCATATAAATTCTATTTATTTATTTATATAATGCACTTACTTATCCAATAATTTATTTGAAGTTGAGCTGCAATGAGTGTAAAGGACCACTAGATGGCATTTTATACAATATATATATTTTTTAACATATATTTTTTATATATTTTTCCAACTTTTAAATAACTTGATTATGCTGCTATAATATATGATTTTAGAGTAATATTACATTTAAAAACCTATTTAAAGTCCTTGAATGCATTTTGGTTAAAGGATCTCGTTGTTTTTGTATAAGAAATTATTTTAAAAAAAATGGCCTTTCAAAATCTTTTTTAATTCAATGATGACCAATCAAATGTGTTAATTAATTAATTGCATAAATTGGAATGATATATAAGCAGATGTAAAAATGCTTATTTTTATCTGATGAAGTACATGGTGGAATATGAAAACGCAGTGATCTACAATAGCGTTAATACGAAGTGGTTTTTGTGTTTACTTGTTTATCTGTGGTATCAGCGTGGTGTTGTGATCAATAAAATCCTGGTTATTTTATTAATTTGGATCCTGGTTTCTCCTATTTCGTGGATTTACTGTTTTTTTTCTACCCGTTTGACTTGTGTTCGAGCTTAAGGATTTAGCTTCTGAATTTGTAAATTGTTAGTTGCACGATAGTATGCGGAATTATGATAACATATCATTTAAAGTGCTGCAAAATCATTGTGGTCTGCTAAATAGCAGTTTATTGAATTTATTGCATTCATTTTGTAATTATTTTAGCTTTCAAACTATGTGATAGATATATTTTTTAAAATATTTTAACATTTTAATAAACACCCAGTATTGTGGGTTGACAATGTAAAAGAACGATTGCTTTGTATTGTTAACCTCACAGTATCGGTAGTGTTTGGATCAGCACTCTACTTGTCACATATGACATCCTAAATGATAGATGGATTTAAGCACATTATATAATTAAAGATATTCTTACAATTCTATCTTTACGTGTAGGGTGACAGAATATGTGATAAATGCTGTGCGAAACATGTCCGATAATTTTAATCATATGGTCCATGTATTTTCAATATTTGGATGTTAAACGTTTGTGAGTTTTCAGTACATGTTTGATATTTTATATTTTATATTGTATTTTTGAAAGGTGATGTCCTTGTATGGGGACTTCTTTAGAATTTACACATTAGGGATAGCGAATGTTAAAGAATATTATGACAGCTGGTTTAAGAGGTAGTACAGCTTTAAATGTTTGAATAACTCTTGGCGCCAAATAAGTTATTTAAGGCGTCTATGTAATTGACTGGTTGTTCTGAAGATGAAAGCGCTTAACTAATGGTGTCAGTTAGAATGTTTTATCACTTGTTTTTTATTTTATTTTTACAATAAACATCCATTTTCATAGTCAAAGTGAGTGTTGGATTTGCTTATTACCAGGAACGGCTTGTGATGAACGGACACTTATCTGGAACTGTACATTCTGCCATGTATGGTCCACAGCTGTCCAACATACCCTTGTGTAGGGATAGTACATGGCTTGACTTCGTAAGTGCATGCACTCACACATCACTGTCACATGCAGATCAACACCACACACCCACAGCTCCTCTCCATGGTCCAGATGATTATGACCCCTCCAGACACACACACATACACACACACACACACACACACACATACACACAATGTCAACTATGTGTCACAGCCTAGGCCTTTGGCAACCCCACACCATACACTGTGCATGTGATGATACCTGTGCCACATCCCTGTCATCCATACCATCAATGCAGGGACATGCAAATATGTGTCTGAAACACAGGGTGACTACAGTACAGTTAATGACAGTTTGTAGTGCAGTGATGTCATGCTCTGTAAGATGCTGTCCGCTAGCATGTGTCATGAGTACACATCAAAGTGTATGTAACTTTGTTCCATGATGCTGCATTGGTCATAGTATTACTGAGTGACTGTTGTCTCCCAAACCTCTTTCTGTTTCTGTTCCAGGGGTCTGTGTGTCTATGCCATGGGGACTTGGTGCCAATACAGCAGCTCAGGATGGCATGGTGATAACACAGAAATGTGACTTCACCAAGGGTATGGCTTTATATGTGCATGGTTGCCTAGGTGTGTATGTGTAGAACAGTGTGTCAGGGACAATGGAGGCAGACACCATAATCTTGAATGCATACCCCATGACACAGGATGCTACTCTTGATACATGTCACCTGGGAGTTCAGTAGGATCATAGATTCATAAGATCATTGATGGTTACTAGAGTAATGGCCCTGGGTCCCTTACAAGCCTAGCCATTAGTTTAACCCCAACAGAAACATCAGTCAGCACCTGTTTCCCCTGTCATGAAGGAATACAAGTGGGACCCCTGGGATAGATTTGTGGTTTACCATCCACTCATCATGGTTGTGCTTGAAGAGGGTATGTGTGGTACTCTGTTTGATGTGTATGGGAAGTGCATTCCTGAGACAGGGCAGCCTCTGCGAGACAAACCTGTTTCTCCAGCAGGATGTGTTGCTGTCACATATCAGATTCAGGCCTGTCATGCTGGTACTGCATGAGTAGTCAGACTCACATATATGGGGCATCTGTAGAAGGGCAGGGTCCAACATTGCCTTGTAGGTGTGATGCAGCCCACCTCTGAGCAAGCTGTCCTATACCAAATGGAGCAATACTGATTCGAGCCTGTCTGCATGGGACAGGTGTTGGAGGCCTTGGATTACCTTTGTGGGTATTACCGTGGCCTTTCCAGTTGGTGCAGATGTCTGGAAAGGTACATACCAAATGGGGTGTTGTACTCAATTATTGGTCTACTGACTAAGAACTATACAGAGGTAATGACCACCTTTTTTTCTGGCTGCAATTCCTTTAGCTATGAGGTGAACCACGTAAAAGGCTTTTCTGACCACTGTCACTACATGATGGTTGAATGCAAAATTGTAATCAACCTAAGTACTCAGGTCTCTCAACACAGGTTGTGTGTTTAGAGGGATGCCATTGATGTGGCAAATACTGGGGCCATGTCCTTGTCAAATGGTATGATGGCACAGTTTTCTGCTTTTAGCTTGAGACCAGGATCTTGGCACCAGTCCATAGCTGATGTAAGACCCTGTTGCAGTGCGGTAAAATCATTTGAGGGGGTCAGTGATAGACAGCACATAACTTACAGTCATCCACAACCTTGGTTAGTACCTACAAATATGGTGGTGGGTAGCATTCATGCCTAGATACATGTAGGTTATTTAGGGATAGTTCATAGTTCATGTTCATAGGTTGGTACTAGGCTAACTTGCCCTTGTGAGCCATTGTAAGCCTAGCCAATAATCTCTTGTGAGATTCAAATCTTGCACTTTGTGTCTGTAAGGCAAACACCTTAACCATTAGGCCACCTTCCCAACCCAGCAGCTACTCACAGGGCTTCAAAATGTATACATATTGCACTCACATAGGCAAGACAGACTAGGGTTTCCACCTTATCAAATGCCCAGTGTTGGACACTTTTTGTAGTAATGTGAGAATTGGCAGGACAAACCATACCCATGGCAAGTGCAAAGGACAGGGCTTCACGTTTTTGCCAATATAACAGCTTATAGTTTGCCTAGATTATGCTATTTCATTACATTTAGGTGTTTCTGATGTAAAATGACTGCTTTATGCAACTATTAGACAAATGTAGGAATTGTTTATTGTTCTATTGTCTCGGTACATATGTATTGCTTTTGTTGTTTTTCACAGGACACAACTGGTCAAACATGGACTGCAACCTGAACAGTGGGACAGGTAGTGACCCAAACGCAGTCACATTGCTGCAAGTGGATACACACACACACACACACACACACACACACACACACACACACACACACACACACACACACACACACACACACAGTCTTTGTTAAGAGTAAAACTCTTACCTGTCCAGTTGTACATACTATAGCACTACATACATATGTGCCATGAAGCTTATATGGTTTTGTAGTGTCTGCCACTACTGTTCAGGTGGATAACACCTGCAGGGACTGTGAGAGTAAAGAACAGCTTAAAATAGATTTCTGTGGATTTTTCTGAAAATGTAAAATAAATGTTCTGCATTTCAGTGTGGCGTGCACTCACTTTGAACTCTGTTACCTAACTTGGCAAAACTATATAGCTTGGCATTCATTGTTAATAAGAATCAGAAGTAAAATATTTTATCTCTTATAAACTATGCAGCTTTGTGAAATTTATTATCTACAAACAGGTCAAGATGAACTCTTGTATGCAGCTGTATCTCATCAATATGATACGCAAGACAGGCCAAGGACAAAAGGAGTTATTCTTCAGGAACAGAATGTTTAAAATATGGAAAACAAATTGTCAGCAAACCAGCTTCAAAGGAAAGACTTATTATTCTGGCAAATTCTCTAAACTGCTGATGCAGGCAGAAAAGACACTATAAAGATTGGGACTTTTACTTTTTTATCAGAGACTTTGATTATTCTATTCTTGCAGACCTAACGCTGTAAGCTGAAGTACGTTTTTGATGTATATAACTTTCATTGTTATGCTAGATGTAAACCTCGAGTGCAGTAAATGAATGTCATAACAGCACAATTGTCTCAGAGTTTTAATCGATTAAAGGTACAGACTATCTGACAAGTGTAGTTTAACAGTGGTGAGACAAGTCCAGTCAAAACAACCAGGGAGGTGGCCTGAAGAGATGCCTCTCACAGTGTGACATTCCAGTGCAAACGTTCTAAGAATTTATTCTTCTTTTCCTAAACTTCATCCATTGACTGGTGGATGAAACACTGCAGCACAGTACAGGGCAGTACGGTAATTTCCCTTCAGACAGTTGGTGACTCATGAGGCATGAAAATTATACTGCTAACATTTTTGTCTCACCAGCATCTAGTGAAAGACAGCAGACAATTTTCCCCAACTGATCTTCATGTCAAGACTGGCCACCTTGTCCTGAACATTTATGGTAAATATTTTCTTCTGTTTTTCTTTTAATAATGAATGCAATTTGTGAAAATGCCAGGAAGTGCACTCAGTCTTTTACCTTTGATGTGTCTGAACTATATATAAATGTGTGGAATTATTTAAGTACATGGTATGATCAGCATGTTAGCACCTGTAAGTCTTTATTAGGGAAAACTGATAATCCAGCATTATGTAAGTGCATCTCTACTTTTGATTGGTATGTACAAAAGGCAAAAGTGTCACAGAATGTACAAAAATGTGCTATCTGCAATGATTTAAATGTTGCTTTTTGCATGCCTTGTCATAAACGTATTGTACAAAACTTGGAACACAACCAGGATAAAGTAATGCTTGAACCTCAGACATTGGTTCCTGTTTCTATATATCCTGTTGCAAAAGATTTGTTAGAGGGTGATGCAGATGTCAAAGTTTGTACTTTACAGTCCAATTTGCAGGAATTTAAAGATTGGATTGCTAAAGTTAGCAACCAGCAGGATCTTAACCTCATGGGTCATTTTCAGACTTACTGTGATAAATGGAATGCATCTGGTAAACTGCATGCTGACACTGCTGAATGCACAAAAAATTTTTCTCAGTTTTTGAAAGTCTCACAGACTGAAATTAAGACTTTTACACAATCTGTTATTGAAAAGGGTATTAAAGCTACTGGTATGATAGAAGGGTTAACGAGTAAAATTATGCATTTTCAAGAAAAATATGACAAGCAGTTGGTTGGAGCACAGAGTGACGTAACTGTTGCTAGGGAGGAAATAAACACATTATGAGCTCAGTTGGAGACACAGAAATCTGAGGCTGCTATAGCAACAGACCTAGCTAATCAAGACCTTTTGAAATTACAAGCCCTATTAGAGGAATATCAATCTAAGCACTAGAAACTACTGTTACGAGTCCTATCATAGCCTCAGCAGGCTTTTCTGCTGAAGTTTATCATCAGTCTAGGATGTTAGAAACTCTCCCTAAGTGGGATAAACAGAAAGGTATTTTTAATAACATGATTAAATTTGAAGCTTGGGTTCTTAAAGCTGTAGGCACTGTATGGAATGATACACTTGAACTCTGTTTCTGGAATTTTTTTCCACAACATTTTATGGCTTATATTCAGCAAAAACAGTATCCAATACAAACTAAACACCAAAGAATGACAGCAGTATTGAAGAAAACAACGAAATGACAGCAGTATTGTTAGCATACACTAGGGGGCAATCTCTCACACCAACACTTTTAGATCAGTTTCAAATGACAGTTTCTGACTCTTTAGAATAGCAAGCTGAACACTATCAGCTGGCATATATGCTAGTCAATGGCAGTGATGAAAAAGATATGAAAGATGTCAATTTTCAAAAAGCTGTTATGCACTCCTTTTTAGACCATTTGAAAGGTGTCCCAGGGGATATTAAGCTTATTTATGAAGAATCTTCAAACACACTCACGGAGTTAGTAGATAAATTGCTGTGAGCACGTATTATGTGTAAAGATAATGCTATTCATAACCAAAAGATTTACACTCCCCGTTCTGCACCCATTGTTAGTGAAGTAGGGGGAAGGGGGCATGGGAGATGGATTAATCAGGGACAGAAAGTCCCATGGTGGGTAGCAGGACAACCACATCAAGGAAAAATTATACAGGGGCAACAACAGGCAGCTCCAGCTCCCCCAGCCACTTAGTTAAATTCTCAAGTTACTCAATCTATAGACGGTACTCAAAAGAGACAGCGGTACTTACATATTATCAGAACCAGATTTTCAGGGTTGCAAAATTGTCATGCTGGCATTAAACAAGTGCTGGAAACACCATAAGGTATTATTTTGATGTCCTTACAGCTGAAAAATCACTTTGGCTTACATTCAGGAAGATAAACAAATGTGCAAGTGTTGTTCCTGTCTTCCGTGCATTACACACGCATGCCTCAATTGGCAGGGCTGCTGTCTTACTGACGAAAGGAGTACTTTCACTGTCAGAAAAGAATGCGACCCCCCACAAAAAAAAAAAAAAACACAGACACATGACAATGAATCAAACTGTTATTCTCATTCCTTACAACTGCCCCAAAACTTAACATTACAAATTGTTCTTGTTCCTAAACGTAATTAAACGTTTTTGGTCAGTATGTACGAAGGAATTAGAACAACAGTTTGAATTATAATCAGGTCATCCCTTTCATTACTCATACTTGTTAGTTCTTCTGAACAAGGATGTCATGAATTCCCTGTTCAGCTTCACTTTGCTGTTTGGGAAACACATCCGTTTATGAGGAGGACTGGATCACAATTCTGTCTTTCAACTTTAAGTCACTGTGTCTGAAGATAAATAATAACTTGCTTAAGGTCGGAGTACTTTGTGGTTTTTCAGGTTTTGGAGCATAATCAGTGTTTTTCATGCTCTCCCACACAAGTCTGATCTGATCAGTATAGCCAGTAACGGTTTTCCCATGGAAAGTAACATTGCTTAAGACTGCATGCATTAGTTAATCATGAATAGGTATGGGTACAGGGAACTGAAGGAAAATGGAGAACTGATCTTCCGGCCATCTGCTGTGGTTAATTTTCTGGGGATGGTAATGAGAACCCAGTTGACAGGACGATAGCAGTCATTAAGACTCAAGTGTGCTTCTGCGATGCAATACATGCAAGACAGAGAGAGGCTTTTCCAAAATGTTCCTGTTCCTAAAAGTAAAGTACAGTTCCTGGGCAATTGTAAGGAATTAGAATAACACTTTTAAGTTTTTCCTGCACTCGAATCTGTGTACATATGCGCACTTCGCAACCACGAAAATCTGGTTTCGATAATATGTAAGTACCGAGACAGCCTATTTGTTATTCCTGTAAACAGGTAGGTCATACTAAAAATGATTGTAAATATTATTGCAGATGGCACCAGGAACAAGAAGCAAAGGGTAAGTTTCTTGTAAAAAAAATTGATAAGCCACGTGTACCACGACAGCAACAGGTAATGCAGCCAGAGGTACAAAACACAGCAGTACACTTCACAGTAATATGTGACAGAGGGTAATAGGGGACTACAGCAGTAACCCCTATATACCACAAACACTCAACAGTCAGTATTCCCAGTACAGCAAAGGGATAGTGTGACACTTAGTGTCAATGTACAAGGTAATATTGTTAGGACACAGGTTACAACTGTTCCTTCTGACTTTGTTCCTGATGGTCCAGTAAGTCCTAATTATCAGCAGCAAATAGTCAATTTAATCAATCTTCTTATGTTGACAATGAAGAGGCCAAGGAAACACTGCAATTATGTCCTTTCAGTCCAATACTACCAATGATCTGGGGTGGGAAGTAAGTCTACAATAGGGGCATGACCCCCCTACCCAAGTCTATTTCTTGACTAACTTCAAGAAAGGGAAATATGGACAACCACTTATCAACATTTGGGTAAAGGGGAACCTGTGGGAAGATGTTCTTCTAGATACGGGAGCAGCCATCTCAGTGACAGGTAGGCATTTGCCTCCTGACTTGTCTAAACATACATGTATTTCAGGTTTTAATGGCTCTGGGTGTCTAGCCATAGGTAGTAAACCTGTACAAGTACAATTTTCCAGTCAAGGGGAACCAGTGAAAGGGGTATTTTTGATGCATAATTCTTGCACCTCCAGAATTCTGGGAATGTATATATTGCCCAAAATGGGAATTGTCATAGACCTCCCTAATGGTATTATATGGCAAGGACAAGGTCCCATGTTATGTATGATTGAGGCAATACATGTATCAAACAGTTCTGAAAAGGGCCATACTGTCAGCCCTACTGAAAATGAAGTATGGTTAAAGGTAAAACAACAGTTCCCTACGTTGTGGTCTCAAAGGCCCACTGACTGTGGGAAGCTACAGGCAGCAGTTTCTGTAGGTAGTGATGAAGATTTTATTCCACTGTTTCAAAAACAGTATCCGATCCCTAAGGAAGCAGAGACAGACATGCAAAATTGCATACAATGATGGCTTGATGTGGGAATAATTCAAAAGTGAAATAGCCCTACAAATTCACCCATATGGCCAGTTAAAGAGAAAGATGGCACTTACCGATTGGTTATTGACTTACGAAAAGTAAACCAATTCACAACTCACTGGGCTCATCTGATTCCAGGGGTCCCAAAGCTAGCAGCAAGAATAAAACCACAAAGTCAGTGGTTTACGGTCATAGACTTAGCTAATGCTTTCTTTGTAGTACCACTGCAGGAAAAAGATTGGCAAAGGTTTGCCTTTACATTTCAAAATGAACAGTATGTCATGACGCTGTTACAGCAGGGGAATTCAAAACAGTCCAGTTATATTTCACCAAATAGTTGGACGAATATTACAAGGTCTAGAATCTGATGATTCTGTTTTGCATTATATTGATGACATACTGATACAGTCTGAAACAAAAGAACAACATTTAGCTAAAGTGACACAGATCCTTCAAACACTGCAGGAGGCAGGGTTTAAGGTTAAAAGTGAAAAAATACAATTCATGTCATCTGAAGTAAAATTTCTAGGTACTATTTTATGTTCTTCTGGGCATACTCCTTATTTGGAGAGGGTGCAGAGAATCTTGCAAATGGATAAACCGGTTACCATTCCGGATTTGCACAAATTTCTGGGTATCATAAATTACAATCGAGAATTTATAGAGGATTATGCCAGCATGGCAGCTCCTCTGTATGATATGCTTTCTAGCCAGAAATAATTACTCTTTCTGGAGTGGGGACCAAAGGAAAATATGTTTTTTTTGTGATTTAAAGGCAGCATTGGCCAACGCTGCAGAATTAGTAGCTCCAGGTCTAACATGTCCCTTTGTGTTACAGGCAGCAGCTGGACCCAACACACTCTCTATTGTGCTTTTATATACAGGCTTTGGTAAATGAGACTCAGCTAAATAAACTGATTAATGACGCCAATCAACAGTGTTTGCAAAATGGTTGGCATTATTTAGTGTCAAGCAAGTTACAGTAAAGGCAGGAGATAAGTATTGCTTATCTAACTTCATGGGATACGAGGGAAAACAACACAAATGCATTACGCACATTTCAAATCCTGAAAAGCCCATTCTGTCTCCTGATTTCCAGGAAGGCAGGCCATCCGTCTTTGTTGATGGTGCTTGATTTTGGGACGATGGATAATATCAGGCTGGAGTTGCAGTAGTACCAGAAAACATTTCTATGGGACAGCCAACTCTGATTCAGTTACCAGGACACATGTCTTCTCAGCAAGCTGAACTAGGGTTGCCACCTTTTCAAATGGCCAAAGGGGGACATTTTCAGTGCAAACATCAGATTTTACAGGCCGACCAATACCCACTGTCAGCACAAAGGATAGAATTTAACTTTTTTGACTAAATAAAAGCTTATTCTTTTAGCATTTTAGTTGCTTATTCTGTTTCTTATAACATTTAGGTATTTTAGATACAGAATAACTGTTTTATGCAACTATTACATAAAATATAGGAAATAATTTTGAACCACAATCTCAGGACATTTGCCATTATTTAAATTTTTTGTGAGGACACAACTGCCCAAAAAGGGACTGTCCCTCGCAAAGTGGGATAGGTGGTAACCCTAAGCTGAACTGGAAGCAGTTCTTTATGTGTTACAGAATTTTCCACCTGTGAATATTTTTTCAGACAGTGCATATGTAGTTAATTCTCTGTGGTTACATATATCTACATGGGCAAAGAGAGAGTTGTCTGTGTTGCAGATTATTTGGAATTTGTTTTGTAGTCAGTCCTTTGTGGGTTGCTACAGTATCTTAAAGGTAAAAGCTCATCAGAAAGCTACAAATGAAAATTTTCAGTTAAATAACTATGCTGATCAAATGGCAAAAAAGTCAACAAAAGAAGGAATTCAGTTGTATCCTACAGAGCACCTTTCCAGTGTAAAAGATAAAACCACCACAGTACATGCCATACAGACATTTTCAGTTCAGAATTTGCAACATGATTTGGTACAGATCCAAACTAAGTTTGGACTGCATTAAGAGTTAAACAAATGTACTCTTATAGGAAAACATCCAGGGCAATATTATGCAAAATGTTTTGAAGTTGGTTCTAGTCTTCCTTATATACCATACCAACAGGCATGACAGTTAGTGAAGTTTAATCATTAGGTATTGGGACATTTGGGTACACAAAAGTTATGGCCCATTGTAAAGAACAAGTACTGGCTTCCACAGTTAAAGAAAATCTGTGATTTAATGCAAGCTGAATACTTAGTATGTTTGCAGGTTAATGCTCAATTGAAAAAAAAATACAGTTACTAAGGGTAACTACAGCAGATGGACCTTGGTATGCCATCCAAGTTGACTTTGGAGGTCCATTACCCCCAGCTAAAGGTGGGTACAGATATCTTCTAGTGGTAGATGATGTTTTTTCAAAATGGGTAGAAGCAATTCCTACAAAAACAATGATGGCTAAGGCTACAGCAGAAGCTTTATGGAAAAACATTTTTTGTCATTGGGGATGGCCACTAGTTATCGAATCCAGTAACGGGTTACAATTTGTCAGTAAACTGATGAAAGCTTTGTGTGATTTGCTTGGTATCCAGCAATGATTTCATGTTCCAGTCTAATGGGATAGTTGAGAGAATGAACAGGAATCTTAAGGAACACCTTAAGAAAGCCTGCTTGGAAAAAGGCATAAACTGGGTAAAACATTTGCCTGGAATCTTGCTGGGTATCAGAGCAACTCCACAGAGTAAAACAGGGATCTCACTTTTTGAAGTTATGACAGATGGAACAATGCCTGTACAATTACCATTTGATCCTACTGTTAGTACAAACAGACCATTATTAGAAATTGCACAACATCAACAATGGTTAAAAGACATTTCTGAATTGTGTCAAAGCCTATCAGAGATGCAAGCATTCAAATTACGATGAAAAGATCTTGTTACGTCAGAAGAAAACCTTCCCTCTGGGACACAGGTATTGATCAAGACGTTCCAGATGGATAGTGGGATAGTAACTGGCAAGGACCTTTTGAAATGATTGCTCAGTTAGGACCTCTAGTGTACAAAGTTAAAGGAAAGAAAAAGAGCAAAATAATTCTTGTTCATAGAGATCAGATGAAAGTCATTAAATGACTTAATGTTTTGTGTTTTTTTTTTTTTTTTTGTAGACACACGGCAAATGCTAAGTCTGAAACAGTTAAAAAAGCATCTATCAAAACAACTTTTCAGATTAATACCACTTACGTGGAAAGGTTATATTATTGTACAGAATGAAGATTCTGTTTGTTACTGTACCGATTGTACTCACTGGAGCCCTTGAGGTAGGGTGTCAAACAGGAGAAATGCAAGTTTGGAAAATAAACATTGACAATAATACTCTAGAGCTAGGTTGGGAGGGATTTTCATCACAGATGCATCATTTTTGTGGGTAAAGACAGCAGGACAACTTCACTTGTCCATCTAATGCTAGTTGTACCTTCAGGCACATAAGAATTCCCAGTAATGTTACCTTTTGGTCCGCAGTTATGGGTCATCATTACATTTGACCAAATAGTCCTAAGGTAAACCTTAAATTTGATTCCAAAGTTTCTATTAAATTTTGTCAATTTCCTATATTTTATTTGGAAAAAAGGGAAAAATTCAAAGGAATATCCAAAATCAATACAAAAGCTAATCTTTGCCTATGCAAAAAAGTGTGATAATTATACTACACAGAAAATGATTATTCTTCCCAATAATACAGAAATACAGCTGAATTTCACTACTACAGTTTCTGTAATATGTACTAATATCACAGTTTTTACAGGCCGTAGACACTGGGGATATGTTTTATCAATATTAACAGGTAAACATATCTCTTTTCATAGAGAACATTTAGTTAAAATTTCTTCTACCTGTACAATGGCAGGCAGACAATACAAAAAGGTCACAGTGCATTTTAATATCACATTTCCAGACACAGGCAGGGGCTGATATAAAAGGGCCTGGTATGATGCTCTGTTAGGAGGCCTAGGCACTGGAATGGGGGCTCTTAATGCAGCTGACATTGAAGTTTTAGCTAATTAATTAAAAGTAGTGAGGGAAGATGTCTCTCAGATTTTATATTTACAAGCATTTTGTAATCCAGATATATGGAAGACACACCTGCATAATATAAACTATCAGCAACAATTTTTAGACAATTATAATGCTATGCAGCTACATCAGTTGAAATTTGACGGTAACATGACAATTTTTGTAAATTAGACAAAATGCACTATGCAGTCTTTGTATGTGGAAATTCAGAAAAATAGAGTACAAACTAAACTCATGTTACAAAATGAAAATGTTTGTCAACAATTGTTTAACAAATGGATACCCAATACCGATTGGATTGGGTTATTTACTGAAGTAACATATTATACTCCACAATATTGTACAGGAAAGTTTATGCATTATAATGTTACTGATACAACTATTATGTGTCAATTTATTGTGTTACCTATGATATTTCTCGTACCAGAAGTGTATAAGTATTGGTTGCCACAATTTAAAGGTAAGTATATAGATATGAAAAGAAACACACATAAAACTGAGTATTGTACACAGACTCAAAATGGACTAATTTGTGGACAACATTTGCCTGTCTATGAACCATACTTACTGCAGCATTCTGTAAATTTGTGTAAATGGACTACTATGCCTTCTTCTTTTCAAATATTTATAGAAGTGGCTCCTCAGTTTATTTGCCTGGCTACAGATCAAGATGTAGGTCATAGCTTAAAATTACCTTTCTTAGGATGTTTATCACATGTTGATTTCCTTAAATGGAATAATAAGAGATATGTGTTTACTGAACCCATAGAAGAAAATATTCCCAAGAACTGGAATCATGATTTAATACAGCTTCCCAATATATCTGTATCTTTGGATAATTTAACAAACATAAAGAACAATACTAAAATTCTCAGAGAGTATTTGGAAAAAAGAAATACAAGTATTCTGTATTATGAGGCACTAAGCATCATTGCAAAAGATAAACTACTTAGTTTGGCTGAAAAAAACAAAAAAGACACTGCTCACAACTGGTGGGATATCTTTACTGGTTGGTCAACATCAGGAAAAAATCTGTTAAATTGGTTGATACATCCTGTATTAGTAGTGTTAAGCATTATAGTCATACTAGCTATCTGGAATTGCTACCTAAGTTGTTATTTGCAAAAAACTTATAGAGTTCAACAAATCATAATGGTTAACCTGAATAAACTGGAGAAAGTTTCAATGTGTACCATTGAAGAAAAAATTGAAAATGAACAGTCATTTTCTGCTTTTTAAATAAAAGTGGGAATTGTGAGAGTAAATGACAGGTTAAAATGGATTTCTGTGGATTTTTCTGAAAATGTAAAATAAATGTTCTGCATTTCAGTGTGTGGATTGCACTCAGTTTGAACTCAGTTACCTAACTTGGCAAAACTATATAGCTTGGCATTCATTGTTACTAAGAATCAGAAGTAAAATATTTTCTCTCTTATAAACTATGCAGCGTTGTGAAATGTATTATCTACAAGCAGGTTAAGACAAACTCTTGCATGCAGCTATGTCTTGTCAACATGATATGCAAGATAGGCCAAGGATGAAAGGAGTTATTCTTCAGGAACAGAATGTTTAAAATATGGAAAACAAATTGTCAGCAAACCAGCTTCAAAGGAAATACTTATTATTCTGGCAAATTCTCTAAACTGGTAATGCAGGTAGAAAAAACACTATAAAGATTGGGACTTTTTCTTTTGTATCAGAGACTTCGATTATTCTATTCTTGCAAACCTAATGCTGTAAGCTGAAGTACATTTTTGATGTATATAACTTTCATTGTTAAGCTAGATGTAAACCTTGTGTGCAGTAAATTAATGTCATAACAACAGACCTTAGTGTTTTCGTTGAGTAAAGGTGCAGACTACCTGAATAATGTAGTTTAACATGTGCTGTAAAAGTTGCCACTGGGGGTTAACAGGTTTGCACAGGCCCTTAAAATGGTATAACCATTACACATACACACTGCTGCAAAGGGATATGCTTATACACACACACACACACACACACACACACACACACACACACACACACACACACACACACACACACACACAATTGCCAGTTTTGAGATGAGAACCCATACCTATCTAGTTTTATATATTCTAGAGTTACATACTTAACAAATGCACCATGGAGATTATGTGTCTGGTGAATGTCTAACTGTCCTTCAAAGGTGGATGACATCAGCAGACCCTATAAAGTAAGCCACTGGGGGTTTAACAGGTAGGCACAGGCCTTAAAATGTATTAGCATTGTACAAACATAGGCAAGACAGACACACTGCTGCAAGGGGATATACTTAAACACACAAACACACACACACACACACACACACACACACACACACACACACACACATTCAAAGAGTTTCTGTTGCTGGGATGAGAACCTATATCTATTTGTATATATATACCATAGTTGCATGCACCACAGAGCTATTGTGTTTGAAGAGTGTCTAACTGTGTTTCTAAGGTGGATGACATCAGTAGGTCCTGAATAGGTTGCCAATGGGGGTTAACAGGGTGAGTCAGGCCCTCAAAATGGTATGACTATCACAAACACAGGCAAGACAGCCACACTACTGCAGAGGATATGCTTGCACACACACACATATGCACTCAGATATACCAGTTTTGAGGTTAACACCCCTACCTATCTAGTTGTATATGCTATAGTGTTATGAACTTATTGCATGCGCCATAGAACTTATGCATCTGGAAAGTGTCCAACTGTGCTTCTAAGGTGGATGACATCAGCGGGCCCTGTAAAGTAAGCCACAGGGAGGTTAACAGGTAGGCAAAGGCCTTAAAATGTATTGGCATTGTACACACATAGGCAAGATTGACACACTGCTGCAAGGGGATATACTTACACACACACTCACACACTCAAAGCAATTGCTGGGATTAGAACCTCTACTTATCTAGTAGTACATGCTATAGTGCTGCATGCTTATCGCATGTGCCATGTAGCTTATGTGTTTGGAGAGAGTCTGCCACTGCCGTTGAGGTGGATGACACAGCAGCTATTGACAGGAAAGCCACTGTTGTGGAGGACGCTAGTCACAGGGCCATAAAATGATTTCCCATTGAACAGACATAGGCCTATTGGGCATGTGTATACTGCTGTTAGATTTTATTAATATTAGTCTGAAATTAATTATGTTGTAAATATGCTGAAAGAAAAGTCTTGCGTAAATGCAGAAACAGAGTTTAGTAATATGTGATCAGCAGTCATACTAAATGACCATGGCTTGGAAAAGGAATCTGCTGAATGGACATTTTTCCCTTACAGACTTAAAAACAGGATGTATGCAAGAGCAAAAATACAAAATCTGCTTTTAAAGAATGGACATTTTTCCCTTACAGACTTAAAAACAGGATGTATGCAAGAGCAAAAATGCAAAATCTGCTTTTAAAGAACACTGACATGTTTTTCTGCATATAAAAGATGGACACAATATGTTTCCTAAAATAACAGGATGGACACAATATGTTTCCTAAAACAACAGGATATGTTTACAATGTGTTTTCTCAAAAATATGTTTTTCTGCATGGAAAACAGGATATGCTTATCAGCATTGGCACAAGAACATATGTTTTTATACACAGATCCAAATAGAATACAGAACAATGTGTTTCCTCAAAAATATGTTTTTCTACATGGACATCAGGGCACTGTTACAGGATATTCACACTGTCAGAAAAGCTGGTCTCTTACAAGACATTGTTAAACAAGGAAGCTTAGTATTGTTTCTACAGGATAAGCAATTCTCCAAAATAGAATACCGAGGACTAAAACTGTATATAAAGAGCTGTATAAATCCAGTTATGTTAGAGGTATGGTAGGGACTCATTTGTCCTAAGGTAAATGTTATATCTCTCACATCATCTGTACTATATGAGAAGTAAAGTTGGAACAGTACTTTTAAGCTGCAACGTGGTTCCGTTTGGTTTATTATAAAAAGTTATTTGTTACTGCTCTCTAAAGTTGATGCTGCAAAGTATATTCTCTCATCAGTGTATATTCTGCAAGTTTCTGTATGCAACAGACTGTGAATGCAAATATAACCAGACTTTGAATTTTAGCAGAATCCAGCCAGCAAGACTGAGTGTCTTAAGAACACTTCAAATCCATCCCACAGCAAGAAGCAAGCAATAAGATCAATGTAATTTTTTCAGTGGCAAGCTAGCCTGCATTTGAACCTACAATCTGCATTCAAACACAGGAGGAGTGATGGTAAGCCGTGCAGAGGGTCACTTCAGTTAAATTGCAGTAACTAACATTTGTACGTATGTGTAAATCCTAAACAGAAGTATTCCAGTTCATGCAGCTTTCAGTAGTAAAGTTTTTTAGACGTCTACAATCCGGAGTGAGACTAGTTCAAGAAATTTGCAGTGCCATAAATTCTTCAAGAAAAGGTGAATGTCCACTAGCACAGTAGTCCGCTGCCTGTTGTGCTTCACCAGCTTCTCAAGTGACTCTGAAAAATTTCTAGCCATCAGCAACAGCAGCCTGATCACCTGTTTTCTTGCTAACTGGTAAGACTTTTTTCTGTGTCACATATTTAGTGTGGATGATGTTAACAGTTTGTATATTCTTAAGATAGTTTATTCATAGACAGTTTGTATATTAGACAGTATGGATATTATTTATAATTCATGCAGGAGTAAACCAAACTTTAGTAAATTGCTATGTTGGTATACACAGCACATTAGTAAATGTAAAACCTTATTAGGGCAGGTTGATAGTAAGGCATTATGCAAATGTATTACAATATTTGACTGGTATCTCAAAGAAAACCATGTGAAAAATGACAAATGTTTAGTGTGTGCTTCAACAAAAACTGCATTTTGTGTATTATGCCATAAAATAATATTGCATCATATTGCTAAAAAATAGACTGTAAAGACAGATCTGAAGAATTAACTAAGGGTAAAGTGTTTCCATTACATTCTGATGTTGAACAGTTATGTCCTGTCACCACATGTGAGTCAAATCAGTTACTGATAGAACCCCTAGTTCATTTTGTTACAAAGGAATGTAGTAAACTTCTAAAAGACAGACACAATGAATTCAGGAAGCTTAGACAAGTTATACATGCATCTTTTCAAAAGTGCTTAGGAGTTTCAGATTTAGCAGAACAGGCTCCTGAGACATATCAAGCAGACTATAAGGAAATTCTTCAACAGCAGTTGCAGGATAAAGAAAATAAATTAGCTGAACTGACAGAGACTGGGAACTTCCTGCATACACAGTTAATCTGTGCAAAATAAATATATTTTATAATATGTTTATGTTTTGAAAATGGTTAAACATACATGGTAGGATGGTAGGATCTGATGTCTGGACAAATCATTTTTAAATGTTTTACTTTCATTCAGTTAAAGCAAGACATCTATCAGTACTACAGTAAAGTAAAGCATATGACTGCCATTCTTAGCATAGTCAAAAGGTAAACAAAACAGTTATAGTGCATACAATTAAATGAAAATAGTTAATAAGAATAAAGATTTAAAGTCACAAGACTGACATGCTTGTATAAAGATATACAGATACAAGGCAGACATGCATGTATGTTCTTTTCATCTACAGTACATTTGTTTACAATACACAAAAGCAAAAGGCAGACATCAGCAAATATAAATATAAACATATGTTAATTAAGCTAATATCTATTTTGTTTTTTTTTTACAATTTTTTATAATTGTATAGTAACACCAAACAGTTAAAGTTCTGAATTAAAAAAAAAAATCACAGATGGTATTATTCAAACAGTTTTTGTAAAATTAATGGCAGGACAGTTAAATAGTTAAATAAATAAAAAAAAATACTGAAATCCATGTAAGCTAATTCTAATGTAGTATAAATGCATAGTTATGCAAATCACAATCACATTAAAGGAAAAATGCTAAAAGAATTAACTATAGTTTACAGAGTATGAAATGTGAGCTCAGACCTTCCTAGACTGAATGAATAGTTACAGGAAATGCTGGAAAGATAAGATAAACAACAAGACTGATTGCCAGACAAGTAGCTTGAGTTTTTCTAAAGCATCATTGTTATTAAAACATAATTGTTAAAATGTTTACAGGCAACACTATTTGGTAATTGTAATAAAATGTCACAATTGTGCATATATGTCACTGATAATCTGTTTGCAAGTAAATGTTAAAAGAAAAAAAAAACTCAGTTGCATCAAGTACAGCCAGCAAATGGGCTATAGTATACATACAGTTCAAATCAATTGTGCAGAAGGGTGTAAATACCTACTAGAGGTAGTAAACAGCAAAAGCTTTAGGTAACCTAATAAAATAAATGTATAACCAAAGTGTTGGGCTGACATGCATTCTATTCTCACAGCATAAAGCAGATAAACAATAGTGCAGTACTACAGGGGGAGGGGTACTTTCTCAGTTTTACACTGACTGTATAAGCAGTACTGCACAAGTGTCTGAAATAAAGCTACAGAAAAAATAAACAACAAGGGTCTGAAATAAAGCTACAGAAAAAATAAACAACAAGGGTCTGAAATAAAGCTACAGAAAAAATAAACAACAAGGGTCTGAAATAAAGCTACAGAAAAAATAAACAACAAGGGTCTGAAATAAAGCTACAGAAAAAAATAAACAACAAGGGTCTGAAATAAAGCTACAGAAAAAATAAACAACAAGGGTCTGAAATAAAGCTACAGAAAAAATAAATAATAAGGGTCTAAAATAAAGCTACAGAAAAAATATCTCATTCCTTCTTGACAATACTCTTTTATGGGGGGAAAACAGGTATTAGTGTATTAGAAATACTGGTAAACTGGATTAAACCTGACAGGATAAGATATTTTACAAGTTGTTAATAGCTGTATTTACAACCTGTTAAACTGTAAAGCTATACAATAGATGGTTTAAAAAACAAGAGATGGCTTAAAATTGATTACAGCTATACAAAAGAGAGTAAAGATATGTAAAAAAAATTGAACAAGATTGGTCACTATTTTTAATATGTTTTTGGCAAAACAATGTTGGTATAAAAAAGCATCAATGTTTCTAATTGCTGAGTATGTAGTTTAAAATAACAGGACATATGAATTTGGTATCAATTCCACTAGATATTTCTAAAGAGACATAAACATTTTTATATGTCACTGATAATCTGTTTGCAAGTAAATGTTAAAAGAAAAAAAAAACTCAGTTGCATCAAGTACAGCCAGCAAATGGGCTATAGTATACATACAGTTCAAATCAATTGTGCAGAAGGGTGTAAATACCTACTAGAGGTAGTAAACAGCAAAAGCTTTAGGTAACCTAATAAAATAAATGTATAACCAAAGTGTTGGGCTGACATGCATTCTATTCTCACAGCATAAAGCAGATAAACAATAGTGCAGTACTACAGGGGGAGGGGTACTTTCTCAGTTTTACACTGACTGTATAAGCAGTACTGCACAAGGGTCTGAAATAAAGCTACAGAAAAAATAAACAACAAGGGTCTGAAATAAAGCTACAGAAAAAAATAAACAACAAGGGTCTGAAATAAAGCTACAGAAAAAATAAACAACAAGGGTCTGAAATAAAGCTACAGAAAAATAAACAACAAGGGTCTGAAATAAAGCTACAGAAAAAAATAAACAACAAGGGTCTGAAATAAAGCTACAGAAAAAATAAACAACAAGGGTCTGAAATAAAGCTACAGAAAAAATAAATAATAAGGGTCTAAAATAAAGCTACAGAAAAAATATCTCATTCCTTCTTGACAATACTCTTTTATGGGGAGGGAAAACAGGTATTAGTGTATTAGAAATACTGGTAAACTGGATTAAACCTGACAGGATAAGATATTTTACAAGTTGTTAATAGCTGTATTTACAACCTGTTAAACTGTAAAGCTATACAATAGATGGTTTAAAAAACAAGAGATGGCTTAAAATTGATTACAGCTATACAAAAGAGAGTAAAGATATGTAAAAAAAAATTGAACAAGATTGGTCACTATTTTTAATATGTTTTTGGCAAAACAATGTTGGTATAAAAAAGCATCAATGTTTCTAATTGCTGAGTATGTAGTTTAAAATAACAGGACATATGAATTTGGTATCAATTCCACTAGATATTTCTAAAGAGACATAAACATTTTCCAAGATTTTGCTTAATATTAATGTTATTAAATTTGTAAGATTAGACTAAATGTACTTTATAGTCTTTGTATGTACAAATGTAGAAAATTTCAGTACAAATGATAGTCTCTGTATGTACAAATGCAGAAAAATTCAGTACAAATGAAATTAATGTCTAGTAATGAATATGTGTGAAAAAAAAACATATTTAAAGAAAGCAATGGGTCCAGGGTACCTATATGTATGAAAAAAACATATTTAAAGAAAAAAATGGGTCCAGGGTACCTACTAGATTAAAATGCATAAATAGCAAACAGTCTGTGTAAATACATACTGATCAGAATACATTGTAATAAGTTCAAAACTAATTTGTCAAGTTGTAATATCACTGGTTTTACCCCAGTAAAATAATTGCTTTCAAATGCTTAGTATCTAAGCCCAGTTCAGTACTTTACCAAGATGTTAATGGGCAATTCAAAGACATGACCACAATGTTATGGTTAAAATGACATTGAAATTGTGTGTTTTCAGTAGTGTATAAATGCTTGCAGTAGCACATGGTTACTGTCTCTTATAGTTAATTCAACAGTTGCAAAGAGTTAATGAAACAGTTCTAAGTCATAAATGAAATTCTATGATTGCAAAAGAATAAATTGATCAAGTTAAACTAAAAAGCAGACACAGCTCATAACTGATAAAATATTTTCACAGAATGGTCTGCAAAAGAAAAAATGTTAAATACATTCAGTTTTGGTAGTAATACTTAATATCGTTGTATTAACTATGTAAAATTGCATTTTGATTTGTTGTATCAAACTAAAGGTTTGTTCCTTGTGTTTTCTATACAAAATGTTTTGAGTATGTTTAAAACCAGAGGGAATTGTTAGATTTTTATTAATATTAGTCTGAAATTAATTATGTTGTAAATATGCTGAAAAAAAAGGCTTGCTTAAATGCAGAAACAGAGTTTAGTAATATGTGATCAGCAGTCATACTAAATGACCATGGCTTGGAAAAGGAATCTGCTGAATGGACATTTTTCCCTTACAGACTTAAAAACAGGATGTATGCAAGAGCAAAAATACAAAATCTGCTTTTAAAGAATGGACATTTTTCCCTTACAGACTTAAAAACAGGATGTATGCAAGAGCAAAAATGCAAAATCTGCTTTTAAAGAACACTGACATGTTTTTCTGCATATAAAAGATGGACACAATATGTTTCCTAAAATAACAGGATGGACACAATATGTTTCCTAAAACAACAGGATATGTTTACAATGTGTTTTCTCAAAAATATGTTTTTTCTGCATGGAAAACAGGATATGCTTATCAGCATTGGCACAAGAACATATGTTTTTATACACAGATCCAAATAGAATACAGAACAATGTGTTTCCTCAAAAATATGTTTTTCTACATGGACATCAGGACACTGTTACAGGATATTCACACTATCAGAAAAGCTGGTCTCTTACAAGACATTGTTAAACAAGGAAGCTTAGTATTGTTTCTACAGGATAAGCAATTCTCCAAAATAGAATACCAAGGACTAAAACTGTATATAAAGAGCTGTATAAATCCAGTTATGTTAGAGGTATGGTAGGGACTCATTTGTCCTAAGGTAAATGTTATATCTCTCACATCATCTGTACTATATGAGAAGTAAAGTTGGAACAGTACTTTTAAGCTGCAACGTGGTTCCGTTTGGTTTATTATAAAAAGTTATTTGTTACTGCTCTCTAAAGTTGATGCTGCAAAGTATATTCTCTCATCAGTGTATATTCTGCAAGTTTCTGTATGCAACAGACTGTGAATGCAAATATAACCAGACTTTGAATTTTAGCAGAATCCAGCCAGCAAGACTGAGTGTCTTAAGAACACTTCAAATCCATCCCACAGCAAGAAGCAAGCAATAAGATCAATGTAATTTTTTCAACTGCTGTATGTGGAATACCTACACAGACACACACACACCCAAGGTGGCTGATGTGAGATTAGAACGCCTACCTACCTACTATTACACAATATAGCTCACCATACTAATTGCATGCACCACTGGTTACAATTGATGTGCAAGTGGCTGCAGCACTACATCACTTTATACCTTTCTCTCGCTCTCTCTCTCCCCTTCTCTCTGTTTTTCTCTCTCTCTCTCTCTCTCTCTATATATATATATATATATATATATATATATATATATATATATATATATATATATATACATATATGTATATATATATATATATATATATATATATATATGTTACCTATATATTTATATATATATATATATATATATATACATATCTTTATAAAACTCTACAGATACATACATATCTTATATGTGCCACATACTGATAGATAAGGGTAATCATGTCTGATGGGGATAGGGAGAGACTGTTAGGTACACATAGTTGTCTGTATGCACAGAGATATATTGACATCTCAGTTCTATAGTCAGATGTGGGTTCAGACATCAGCTGAAATTAGCTAAGTGTAGGAGCATGCCCATTGTGACCATCAGTATTTAAAATGTGACTCCAGGCCAGACCTACCTGTACTCCAGTCCTGGATTTTGTGTGCTGCAGCCAATTGGCTGCTTAACCTGATTTAACCATCCAACATCTCCATGATATAATGCCTGAGGGATTTCCTGGCTGTGTGCTGTCCATAATATCTGACTCATACCTAGGGTGTGTACAGATTGTATTACACTGAACAGGGTTTTGCATCATGTGTCTGGTACATTTTACATAGACATGTAATTTCTGGGTAAATCAGTGGCAGATTATTATAGACTGATGTGAGGAACTGCTGGCAAATATTTGGGTTACTGAATCCATACACTGCAGGGAACCCATGCTACTGCACAAACTGTTCTACTCTGCACTTTCTACATTTGTCTGGCCACTAGTTCCTCTTTCTCCTTATCTGTAGGTCTTGGTCCTGCCCTGCTTCTGTTCCTGGCTTTGTCAACAGTTGTTGCTTTATGTAGTTGTAGGTATGCTGTGACTGGGGTATGAGATGTAATACCACACACAGGGTTACAGACTTCAGACCTCTGACTGTACCTGTTTTGCAGGATGTCCAGCATTGCACCCCATATGTCTCCTCTGGTCCTCAGATGGTTTGTGTTATATTGGTATTATAAGGCTAATGATGCCCATACCTCTCAATCTCAAGAAATCTGGAGAAAGCAATATATAACAGTGGGACACAGGCCCAAATATAGGGACAAGTTTTTAATATGGCTATTACAAACTTAGACAGCTGGTAGAATAACAGGTTTTGCATTAGCATTCATTTTCTGATGGATATGCAGTCTGAATCTGAACTGTCTGTCATTATTTTCTCACATCAACCTTTACTGACTTGCCACTAGTTTGCCAGAAAACTTCAATGCTATGACACACAGACAAGTAATATGAGGCAAAAATGTGGACATTCTGTGAAACTCTGTAGATTTGAGGGGTATGATGGTGCCCACTGACTTGTAAGTACTGACACAGTTACGTGATGCCTTTACATCCTGGTGTTACTCTGACTTGTTATAACCTGCTGTTCTACTAGCCACTGTCTTGGTTACTCGAAGCTGTGTACTGTCCATATCTGTCGACTCCGTCCCTCCATTGTTTCTAGTTTTGTACAGCTTTCTTGCAGCAAGAAATAGTGACATATTGACAGTCTTTAGAACTCCTAGCATAGGTGTAGCTCACATGCAAAACAGTAGGCGCAGCCAGTCTCAAACTATGAACACCATCAACCGTGGTAATGTACTTAGCCAACTAAGCCACAAAAGCCACCAGATGGTGCAGTGTAATTCCTGACACTATAACCCACAGACATAAATAGCACATTGACCCCTGCATATTGTGGAAATGGAACATGTCACCAGGTTGATCGGGAAAGTCCTGGGATTGTGTGGTCTGCTATTACCTTGCAACCATAATCTGCATTTGTATGGGAACATCAGTGTGTTGGGGTGGGGACTATAGCATTGACAGTCATGCTTCTATCCTCTGACTCTGCTGTTAGTCATATCCCTCACATAGTGCAGTGGGTTTTGCTTCCTTGGGGCCTAGTGCATATTATGTGGCAGCCAGTATTGGGCAGAAAGTTGCTGTTGTCTCACGTAGCTGTCAGTTGTCTGCAGGTATCCAAATATCCCAGTCTATTCCCTTGCATGCATGCAGCATGTCCATACCTATGCTACCATAGTCTAGTACCCCATACATTTGTTATAACAAAGAGTGACTTACCTTGTGCCTGCAGCAGTGGATATATCAGTGCTTCAGGGCTGACTCTGTCAGACGCATGCAGCACACAGCCAATACGTGGTAAGGTGCAGGTTGTGTGCTGTGGCTGGCATCCTTTTTAGTATGTGTGTGAGTCAGAGTGAGGTGCCGGTCCCTAGGTCCTTAGGATGTCACTGCATGTGCTCTGCATTGCCTCTTTGGCTAGGTCAGGGCATACTGGGCACACCTATGCCTGCCTACAGGGACAGGCTCAGGGGTTCTTCCTCTGAGTCCCACTGTGGCTGTGGGGACCTTGTGACTAGTGGGGGTCTGTGTGTCTCTTCCCTATGATGTTCCTGCTGCAGTTGTTTCTGCAGGATCATATTGTGTAGCACAGTACATACTGTGAACATGTGTGCACATTTGGCTGGAGAGTAACTTTTCTGAACCCCCCCTTAAGTTGCTTTAAAATTTAAATATTTGAAAAAATAATTTTCTTTTGTTGCCACTATTTAATCCATTGATGCTCAAAGAAAAAACTTTGAGAATATTCATCTGTGTTTTTTAGCATATTCTTCTAATATAAACATCATAATCTTTTTTTTTTCTTCTCTCACATTCAACTCTAACCATAGCATATCCTTGTATGACTGTTTGGTCTAACTGCCCCTCCTAATAAACCTGGACATTCTACAGTAGGCTTGGAGCTGATACGGACCCTAATGGTATCCCAGGACTGTGCATCATCCTGCTGCCATGAAGACTTGTTATGCCCTACATACAATCCTCTTGTCCTGTGGTCAACTAGTATATCAGAGTGCTACACCTCTCTATGTACCACCACCACCATCCCACTATATCCTTGGCCTGTAACAGGGATCATAAGCAGGGAGCACCAGACAACTACTCTCCTCTGTTGGAGTGGCAAACCCATCCCTCTCTCACAGCACATCAAACACTAAAGCTGCTAATTGAACCAGGATCACCTTGGCCATAGTTAGGGCTTTAGCCATCTATTCCACATCACTGACCTCTCATAAAATAATCTTATATTTTTCATATGAATGCCAAGTTTTACAGAACTTGTAAGAATACTAATTGCTATCTTCCATTCTATAAAATAACCACATTAATGTTTTAATTATTAATAAGTTCTATACAGTCCCACACCAATACCTAAGTTCCTAGTCTAAGTATAACTTAAATAAAATGCTATTTTTCTAATAATTGAATTACCTAGCCCAGAGTTAAGTCCCAGTTCTGCTACCATAACTATGTAGATGCATTTAATATTGTGTTCTTTAAATTTAATTTGATTTGCTACAGAAAAGAAAGTTATAAATATTACTGACATGCAAACATAGAAGTATTTGGCTTAAGCTTACAATGACTTATTGGCAGGGAGGTGTGGGAATGCTTATCTGGGGTAATACTCATGTTGGTGCTCCCAGAGGGGGTGTGGTCAATTATGTGGGGAGTAACTTTCAGACAGTTTCCAGGATAAGTGTAGGAGAGGGACAGAATGGTAGGTCATAATGCAAAACAAAATAAAAAATCCCTCAACTTTGTAGAAGTAGTTGAGAATGAGACCCCCTCCCCAGAATGTCGTTAGGTTGTTTGCCAGCCCCAGCCTGGGTTTTGTGCAGTCCATAGGAAGGAAGAACAGGTTAGGGCTTGTAAATCCTACAATGGTTGGGAGCATTGGGGTAGAGATCAGAAAGTAGAAATCAAAAGAGTAGTGAACAAAAACTAACCTTGCACTGAATTATTATATAACATTTGAATAACTTGTTTTAAATAATTTCTGATCTTATATTGTTATGAACAAATATAACAGTATATCATGGACAAACAAAGATCTCATATGCCTATACCTTCCACTCTATTAACATTTCATTAAATATTTAGTTCCAAACTCTCATTGTAGCATGTTTTCTATCAGTATAAGTCCTATTAATAATCATCAAAAGTTGATATATTTTAAATAATTTCAGAAATCAAAGGTTAAACTATATATTCCATAAAAATAAATGTCAAAGGCCCTGGTTTCTGGTCTGGAGATTAAATCCCAACATGCGCCCATAGACACACTGCAGGTTATCTTCATACTTTCTGATGACGCACCAGCCACTTGCACTATGTGTGCTCTGACTTTTAGTCAGTTTGCTGTCCAATACACTATGAAGAGGTTTATCTTTAAGGTGAAGTAAGCTTACTTACAATGCCAGCATGGGGTATGGCATCAAACACTTCAGCAAGGCCAAGATACACCTTGTAAACAGCATGACCACAGTTGGCAGCCTGCATAATCTTTTTGAAGAAGTTAATCAAATTCAGTAGGCAGGCTCTTCCCTTGGCAAAGCCAAATTGCTGAGGATCAAGATAAAATAAGTTTTTGATATCATAGTTTATGAGGTCAGTTATAAGTAATTCCATGGCATTACAGATTATGTTTGTCAGGATGATGAGTCTGTAATTCATGGGATCAGGAGCAGGGTGACAGTAATGAAGGGGCATCACTACTGTGGTGTGCCAGATTTGTGGTACAAAACATACAGCTAACCTCATGTAAAACAGTTTGTGGAGTTTATCTGTCAGAACATGTTTAGCACTATCTCTGGGACTCATACACAACTGGTCTGTGACCACAGCTGGGACAGCACAATTTATATTGCAAGCTTGATTAGTTTTACATGCATGAGGCTAGGTTTGGGTGCATGAAGACAAGCTCCTTGTTTAGATCACAGCACAGCCAAGTGGCTTCATTGTGTTAGATCACCTTCTGACCAGAGTGAAATTTGTGTTTGTGTGTGTGTGAGGGGGGGGGCATGCGCACGCACACACACACACACACACACACACACACACACACACACACACACACACACACACACGCACACACATACACATACATATATTTATATACAAAAAATGTACAGTGAAACTGAAATTGTCATGGATGTATTAAGCTAAAGTAGAGGTTATACTATAGCAACACAATTCACAGAGATGGAAATAAAAATTGCATAAGGAGTTGAATAACAAAGCACAGCAGAAGCCAAATAAAAGAGATTGTATGGAAGTACATGAATGTGGAACAATGAGAAACATAGATAGGAGTGGTGGACTACAATGGAGTAACATGATGCACTGACTTGCAACAGTTTATGCAACATCGAACTGTGAGTAGTGGATCTGTACTATCATGTTACTGTCATTACAAAAGAGAAATATGGGATCCTTCAGGGACTGAACCCATTAATTTATGTCAGCAGAGAGAGGGATTTTCATAAGGCCTTTATGAGCATGTGTGTTGGATTAATCTATTTTTGGACTAGATTAAATGTTAGAAATGGGAGTATGGTACAGACATACGAAGAGGAAGCGAGCACAGGATATCAACCATTTCTTATGACAGCCACTGCAGCAGTCAGACTAAGAGATCTTATAACACATATATCACAGAAATGCAGCATATGTGCACACTGATAACAAGAAAACAAAGAGAGGGCTCAAGGTAAATGACTGCATGACTTTCCTACTGAAATTCTCTTCAGCAATGCATCATCAAGGAGAGCCACTGCAGCAGTCAGACAAAGAGAGGTACTGAAATCTCAGATATCATGGAAATTAAGTGCATGTGCAGACTGCCAACTGAACAATGGGAAACAGCATAAAACCTCTAGGATATTCAAAACCTGCAACAAGTGAATTTGAGCATTACAAATAATTGCATGACTATGCTCAGCCATGGAGAGAGTAAGAATTAAGGAAGTATCTATATTTTATTTCACATTTGGTATGTGCAGTGATGGTTAACTCCTTTGTGTGATTGCATAGCACATGACAAAGGTAATTTTTCATTGTTGCCATAGGACATGGAGTGCCATATCTCTGTGTTTATATATGGTCATCATTTTTGCTGTCTGTGAATTATCATGCAATGTATGACCACAGAACGATGATTATGAATTATCATTCCCTTGTGAGAACATATGTCATGTGTATATCTATTTTAAGACAATATCATAGGTTATAAATGGGAGGAAGATAGCACAAAGATGAAAAGGGGGTGTAAGCAGAGGTTAGAACAGAATTTGAGCAAATAAAAGGAATGAGCAGGATGGAAGTGGGATAAGAGCATACCTCTCAACTTCTTAACTTAATAGTCTTTGATAAATCCATCTATAAATGTGGTTAAAAAGTGTCAAACTTTCTGCCATAATTTAAAACCTCAAGATATATATATATATATATATATATATATATATATATATATATTTTTTTTTTTTTTTCATTTTAGGGAAATAGCACTCATGATAGCCAGAAAGGAGAAGTAAAACTGAATAAGTTTGAACTCCTACCTTTGTGAATTATATTGTCTAGAGCAGTACGTTAGCAAGGAATGTCATAATATCACCTATAGGAAAAGTATTAGCAAAACACAAAAGACCAAATGACTGAACAGAGTCATGACCAGCACATCATGACCATTAATGATAAATTTATTATGGATTTAGCGCTTTCATCTAGCTTATAACACACACTTTATTAACTGTCATGCTGTGATGGTCATGACTCCATTCAGTCATTTGGTCATTTGTGGTTGCTTCTTGGTTCTGTGTTTATGTGTACTATGTTAGTAAAGCACATTTCAGGGGGGAACAGAACCCATGGTAGCAAGAAAAGTATCACGTGAGTTTAATGCATGTCATGGAAACGCTGATAGGAAATGTGTCAGTAAAACACATTTCAGTCAAACAGAACACATGACAGCAAGAAAAGAGAAATACAACTGAATGGGTTTCAACCCCTGCTTTGTCAATGATATTCTTTAGTTCATTGCATTAGTAAGTCATGTAATGAAAGAACTTAAAATGAAGGTGTCAGGAAACACATTATTTCAAGAAAATGTGAGAACAGTTGTCTGTTCTGGTAACTGAACATTTCAGTAAACAACATGCAGACAGCAAGGCATTGAAGACCCTGCACCCACTGTATTCACAATGCAGACATCACTGCAAGCCATGGAAGCTGTTACATACTCACATTATTTTTATCTCATTTCAGCTTTGCCTGGTGAACTAGTAATACATGACATGGATTATATTGCAGACTGATACAAGGTAGACCTCACTTGATTTGAACTTCTGAAATTCTGTGTCTGTGTATTATCAAGTGAATCCGCAGAAGAACTTACAATAAACATGCCAAAAACATTTTTTAAGGAAAGTTAGAATGGTGTTGAAAAATGCAAACTGAACATTTGGTTTAACAGCATTCACTCTGGAAGGCCTTAAAACCCTCTACCCACTGTACTGACATTGCACACATTGCAGCATGACTAATCTGAGCCATGGAAGAAGTTAGGCTATACATATCAGTTTTATCTCATTATAGATTTATATGGTAATGCACATCTGTAATCACTTTATTTCCAGCAGCTGTGGCAATTTACTCGTGCTGATATGGATTTTTCTTCATTGTTGTCATAGGACATAGAGTGGTATTTCTCTATGATTATCTCTGAATATCAGTGCTGCTCTCTCCCAACCACCTTGCATAGCTTAATCACAGAAAGATGACTTAGTTGTTTTATAAGACATTTTTGGGCATGCATTTAGTGTGCTAATGTGTTTTAGGCAATATTAAGGGATGGAAAGGGTATGGGACAAAGATAAAAAGGGGAAATAAACAGTGAGTAAAACGCAAGATAAGGAAATAATGATTGAGCAAGATAGATGTGATCGCACAGGAAAAATTTACCTCACTGGATCTGCATCATGACTTTCATTACGGCATTCTCTATAGCAGTTCATTAGCAAATTGTCAGATTGCAATGGGGTCATAAAACATACAAATCAGACAAATGTAGCACATTTGCAGATTGACATTATGAATAGCAAGGAAAAAAGCCTGCAAGGGATTGGAATCTAAGTCTTTTGCTTACATATTCACCATAATAGTATATTAGTAAGCTGGGGGCACTGAAGCTGTCAGACTCCAGGAGCTCCTTAAAAAGACACATATCAGGAATGTGCCCCATCTGCAAAGTGGATACTGAACAATGCAAAACACCATACAATAAAGATGCCAAACACCTTACCCAGTAAGTTGACATAGTAAGAATCATTTCATGAGTACACTGAAATTACTTAAACATTTAGATTAAAGGCATTTGCTTAACTGTATTGTACATTTACTTGCTGATGGGCATCTGTGCTTAGCTCATTTGCAAGAATGATGGCAGTTTCATTTGTACATGTAAGGAATGTTCTTCATTTTTGCTATTGAATGAGAAACGTCATTTCTCTGTTTAGAGATTGACATCTACATTGCTCTCTCCCAACTGTTAAGCAATTTATGACAGCAGTGACAGAAAGTTTTTATAAGGCCTTTGTGGGCATGTGTGCATTGTGTTCATTTATTTTTAGACCAGACTAAATGTTAGAAATGGGAGAATAAGACAGAAATGAAAAGAGGAAGCAAGCAGGGGGTAAAACACATGGTAAAGAATTAGCAATCGAGGAGTAATGGAGGAGCGTGAAGTAGAAAGATAAACAACAGTGGATTTGATCCCATAATTTTCATGTAATATTCCTCATAATGTTGCATTACTTAGGGGAGCCACTGAAGTAGTCAGCCTATAAATTAATCTTACAACACACATATTAGAGAAATGCCTGTAAGAGGCATGGCTAACTGACTCTCAACTATTTCATAATCCAAGAAAAATAAACTTACCCTGTTCAAAAAAAAAGTAACCTCTCAACTCAGATATCCTCCTTCCACATTCTATCAGAAAATAACACTAAAATTGAAATTGTCCCACAAAGTGAATTGTTAAGTATCTACACTGATGTCAGACTAAACTTTGACTACCACCTCCAATATAGAATAAAATAACCTCACCAGAAACTGATCTCCCTTTACAGAATTAAACAGTACCTCACCGAGCCTGCCAGAAAACACACAGCCTCCACCATTACTGCTTAGCCTTCCTCACTCTCCTTAGAACCAACTTTCTGTATTCATCACACTTGATTCCTATAGCTATAATTTATTCCTTTCTCTTCTTTCACTAACCTTTTACTCTGTGTTTAAATTATGTATTAAACACTATTTGCTTTAACTTATGTTTTATATGATAACTTAGCTGATGAAATTTACATTGTTATGTAATGTTCAAGCTTTACATGTGATGTTTCTTATTTTACTCTGGCACTACGATGATGCCGAACTCCTGCAACTTTTATTCCCAGGCCTCCATTAAAAAGGGTTATTCACCCAGTCAGACTTCTCCGGTCAACAAATGCAATTAATCAATCAATCAATAAATAAGCAGAGTACATTTCCACTGACAGGAGAAATGTTATAATTACAGTGGGTCAGAGAAGAAGCTAGGTAAAGGCATTAGCTATAAAGTATTTCTTAACTTACTAGTCCAGTACTCCAACATGAATCCATATGTGCATTTGGTTAGAAAGTCCCAAACTCCCTGTCAGAATTTACATATCAATGGTAGGACTGTTTAATTTCAGGGTAGGAACACATGACATCATGAAAAGAGAACTACATCTGAGTGGATTTAAACCCATGCATCTGACACTCAGGATCCCACACCCCAGCATTAGGTACACATGACACAGAATCTCTTTATAAAAATAGGCAGAAAAACACAGTGATGGTGAATAAAATGCAGTCATAGACTGAAAAAACATAATAATAAACCATCTCACCCTCAGTGAATTAGAAACCTTCGCCTAGTGTGCTATGTATGGCATCATCACATCAAAAAAACATTGTTTTTTTCTCTCTGCTATTATTGCATTTTGTGTTGTTCATAGAATTGTTTCTTACAAGGTATGCTGCTCCAACCCTGCATTCTCTATCTCAGTTACTTAGTAATCAGAGTGTTTTAAAACTTCAGACTGAATATTTACCTCCTTTTCCTTTTTACTTCCAGTCCCCTCAGCAAAAGTTACATCCTGTGTCTTGCCCAACCTCCAATCAGCCCTGCACTGTGAGACCCTGTGTCGGTGGAACACTAAAGTGCTTTCAGCTACACTAGTATATGTTAGTTGTAATTAATCTATCCTCCAAACTGAAGACTGTTTCCCCTTTCACTGTACGTGCTCACACTACTGTTCGTCCCCCCCCCCCCATTTCTCTCTTCCTATAGTACTCCTAGGTCAATTACTTAAAACTACTTTCTCTTGGAAAAAGTTTATCTATGTACCTGCAGCCTATACTTCTTTTGTTTTTCCATGCAGAAGTGGTGGTCCTTTTCACCACTCTGTACTAGATTAGTAGTATAACATTTGTAGTTATTAGGTAAATACTGCACCACACTGACCTGCAATTAACTTCACTTGGTTTTCCTGTTTTCTTTTTAGCAGCTGGCTTACTCCAGTTTTTCTGACTCTCAACTTTGCATTACTTTGTGTCTATCCCTTCCCCCACCTTGAACCTGCACACCTCCCCACCCACTTCTGCTTAATTACAGAGGTATCAAAAAGCCTGATGTAGAAAGGCACCATCATACTCCTAAAATTTTTGCACATTTAAGTGCATCCTGGTGTTTCCCTCCTTGCTGCAAAGTTAAAGAATAACCTCTTGCTAACCTGAAGATGCCCCTGAAGCTGACTCCTTGCCTGGCTTCATAAAGCTTGTACTCCTAAAGTTTTTATACTTGTATGTTACAAAATACCTTTTTACTAACATTCTGTAGTGCCTATAACTGCTTGTTAACCCTCCGGTGTGAGATTTAGTAGCCTACCACAGACCCAAAGCCACTTCCTCCCTCCACCCTTTTGTCCCCTCATCCTATATCTTATCCCTTTGGAATAGCTTCTTGCCTACCTCCCCCAGCTGCTGTTACTCCCCTGACCACTAGGTGGCAGTCTTTACATACACCATATTCTAGCATTAAAACTAACTATCCATCAGGTCCTACACCCATTCTTTGGCATTTCAGTACAATTCTAATCCCCCTCTCTGCACATGAGAACCTCACTCTCGCTTTACTACATCATTTATACATATCTGATAAGCTTATATACTCTGCTCCCCAGTTTTCACTTTAGTTACTTCTATATTATGCCAAACATGAAAGACAGCTGATTGTCTTTTGGCTGAACTTACCTCACTGCTATTGCCCGCTCCATTCACCCTCTGGGCTCACTCTGCTCCCCTACCCTACCCCCAATTCCCACCCACCCCCAGGGCACATATCCATATATTGCTAGAAGCCACACCCCTACCCCACATCAACCAATAGCTCGACATACCTCGTTACATACCCAACCATATGTTACTAATTTACTCACACCTTCCACTATCTATACTTTCCTCATTAAACAAATCCACCTCATATTTGCTCTTCTATAACCCCTTATTTTCTCATTACTTACATTCCCACATTCTCTCATTATGTCAACCACTGGCTTACTAAAACTCTCTAATTTCCTCTTCTTGCCCATAATTCTTTTCACTCTACTTCTATCTCACAGCCTCACAGGCTTTGAATACCTAAGCTCCTTTCAATTTCAACACTCCTTTAAACAAACGTCCCCTTTTTACCTATCAGCCTCACAAACCCACAGTAACATTACATCCTCATCAGCCTACCTTCTCCCACAGTTTCACAGATTGGTCAGGTATCAACAAATTACTCCACCCAGGACAGTCCAAAACACCTACCCCCTCAAACCTAACCCAAACCTCCCCCAGCCACATAGCCAACACCTTTAATAATTATTTCTCTGAAACAGTCCAAGCACTAGCAACCACCTTACCACCTTCCTCCACCACCACATTTCCCTCACCAACTAAATTACCCCAGCCTTTTAACCTTCAACCTGTACCAACATCTTTGATACACTCCTTGCTTCTTAAACTTAAACCATTTACACCATCAGCTGACCTGCTACCAGCTGAATTCCTGCAAGTCGCAGCTGGTGCACTTGCCTACCCTATTTCTATCCTAATAAACAGAACCATCTCTGAATCTTATGTCCCATCTATCTGGAAAATCTCCCATATCATCCCTCTGCATAAGGGAGGTACCTCAAATGAATTATCTAACTTTCCCAATAGCCCTTCTCTCCCCATTGCAAAGATTATGGAGCGATGCATCCATCGGCAATTACTTCAGTATCTCCTACAAAACAACCTTCTAGTTGACTGCCAACATGGTTTCAGGCCTCACCACAGTACCACAACAGCTCTTCTATCCTTTACAGATAGCATTAATAAAAACAAGAATACTAACCTACTATCTTCTGCTCTTTTATAGATCTCTCAAAGGCCTTTGATATGGTTAACCACCAAATACTATTAAATATACTTGAATCACTTTCCCTTGATCAGCAACTAGTAAAATGGTTCCAATCCTACCTTGAAAACAGGAAACAAGCAGTCCTCTGGGAAAACAATCTATCTTCTCAGCTCCCTATCACCCTTGGAGTCCCTCAAGGATCTATTCTTGGACCTCTCCTTTTCACAATTTTCATTAATGATCTAAAAACTTCCCTTCCACAAACTACATGCATACAATATGCTGATGATTCAACTCTGATATGTGCCGCATCATCCCCTGCTGAATTACAGGCTAACACACAAACTGTCTTTACTTTAGTGGAAAACTGGTTCCATCAACGTTGTCTTCTCCTGAACCCTAAAAAAACTAAATTACTTCTATTTACTCCCACACAGAAATCCCCCTGTATCAATCTCACAGTAAAATCAAAAAATGGCACAGAAATAACACCTGAAACCACCACCAAACTCCTCGGTGTATTAATAGATAACCATCTTACCTTCGACTCACATATTAACGCTACTATTAAATCAGTAAATAGAAAACTTGGATTCCTCTACAGAATCAGACCATTCCTTACAGAATCAGCAAAGATCTCTATTTCCCTAACCCACCTTATTTCCACCCTACTCTATGCCTCACCTATATATACCAACCTATCCAGAACTAATCTAAATAAGCTAGCAACCACCTACAACAACATAGCTAAATTTGCCACTGGTACCCCCTTCCGTACTCACCACTGCCTTAACCTTAGACATCTCGGATGGCTGGAAATACAAAACCAACTAGTTTACCAGCAACTTATTTTTATTCACAAGATTTTACATCATCCTTCAAACACTCCCATACTATGTAACCTAGTAAATTCTTATAAAAACCTTCCTACCCTAAGATCAGCTAAAAAACTACAAGTAGCCACTACCAAATCCTTTAACAAAGCTGGTGACTGCCTATTCTCAAATGCAGTTGGCAATTACTGGAACAAACTTCCAACTGAGATCACATCCCTTACTTCCACCAACCTTTTCAAGAATCAGCTGAGAAACTTCATGAAAACCAAATGGCTTTGCCCCTGCTCTCAGCCTGACTGATACTTATTTTCTCCTCTTTCTAACTCTAACTCTCAAACTTGATTTCTTTTACTGAAACTCCTCTACCTTCTTTATATGGCAAATTTAAATACTTCTTGCTCTCTTTTTTTTGTATCTCCCCATTATGACTTTGCTTACTGAAACTGAACTAGAACTTTTTCTTTTTTGGCTGTTAAAAAAAAACAAAAAAATTATTACTTGTACTATTTTGTATAAATGTTTCTTTGTTTCTGTCCTTGTTATTGTCTCGGAGCTTTTCTCCTCGGGCCTCTACTGAAAATGGACATATATCCAGTTAGACTAGCCCGGTCAACAAATGTAAAATAAATAAATAAATAAAATTAAACCAAATTATTTCCAAGCCAGAAAAATAAACCCTATTTTATGTAAACTAGCAAAACTTCCACGCAATCCTCAGTACCTACTACTACACGGTGACATTCAACCAAACCCAGGGCCTGGTAATACCTTCCATGACTCCCATTCTTCCTTCACCTCTATTTCCCATACCCTCTCTTCTTCCTCAAACTCTCTTCTCATTGCCCACCTCAATATTCATAGTTTAAATAACAAAATTACCCAACTTCATGCCCTACTAGACTTACATTCCTTTGACATCCTATGTCTCACAGAAACCTGGCTCAAACCAGTTACTAAAGACAATGATATCATCCCTCCAGGTTATAACATCCTTAGAATTAACCATCCTAACAAAAAGGGTGGGGGGTAGCGATATTGTTTAAATCTGAACTACAGGTAACCTCACTAAACACTTAACCTCCCTCACCTAGCAATGCTGAAATCTTAATATCTAAGCTTCAAATTAATGCTAATAAATCTGTATACATCATTTGCTCTTAAATCTCCCCAGGAAACAACATAAGTACACTTGGAAATATCCTTAACTGGCTTTCCACATCATTCCCGCAAGAAACCATTCTCCTTGGAGACTTTAATATTAACTGTTGTATTTCTGACAAACCTACATCTCACATTAATCTCTATGGCTTTTATCAAACTATCACCAACCCTACCAGAACCCATAAACCCAGCAACAAACAAACTACTTTAGACTGGATACTAGTCAACAATAACCCCCACTCTTACAAAATAGGCATACTTCCTGATGATATTAGTGACCACTCTCTTACCTTTATAACTAGACAAAAGATCACCATTCCCACTCAACTAAACTTTAGAACCACCTGGAACAAAAAAAACCTGAACCTAGGTAACTTTCAAGCAGAGCTAAAAGCCTGCAATTGGTCACCCCTAAAATATCTACCTCTCAATGAAGCAGTCTCTTTTTTTAACAATACATTCCTAAAAATCCTTGAGCAACATGCCCCCTCATGTACTATTAAAATTAGGAACAAACCTGCTCCCTGGCTCTCAAATGAGACAAGGCAAAAAAAGAGACTGAGAAATAAAATCTGGAATATATGAAGTACCAAAGACCCTATTGATCATTTAAACTTTAGACAGCTTAGGAATGCCACTAAAAAATCAATATTCCTCGATAAAAACCTATTACCTTAAATTCCAACAAACCCAATATCTAAATCCAGAAATATTCTGATCAGGATTAAATAAATTACTCCATCCTGGACAGGCCAAAACACCTACCCTCTCTAACTTGACTCACAATTCTCCTAACCAAATTGCTGATATTTTTAACAAATTTTTTTCAGAAACTGTTCAATCTTTAGCAAATACCTTACCACCTGTTACCACCACTGACTCATCCTTGCCAACCACCCTACCCCAAGTATTACAACTGCAGCCTGTCACAACATCTGTCATACACATCCTACTTCTTAAGCTTAAACCATGCACTCCATCAGCTGACCTCCTCCCAGCTGAATACCTTCAAATGGTAGCTGGAGTGCTTGCCTACCCTGTTTCCATCTTAATTAATAGAACCATTACAGAAAACTCCATCCCATCCCTCTGGAAAGTCTCATATATTATCCCACTGCATAAGGGTGGGAACTCAAATGAACTCTCAGACTTCCGCCCTATAGCCCTACTTTCCCACTTAGCAAAAATTATGGAGAGATGTATTCACCGTCAGTTACTTGATCATCTTCTCCAAAACCACCTGCTAGTTGACTGCCAGCATGGTTTTAGGCCTTTCCATAGTACTACAACTGCTCTACTATCCTTTTCTGACTGCATTAATAAAAATCGTAACAACAGCTTACTGTCCTCAGCCCTCTTTATTGACCTCTCAGAAGCATTTGATATGGTTAATCATCAATTACTGTTAAACTCACTCAAATCCCTTTCGCTAGATACCCAGACAGTTAAATGGGTTCAAGTCCTATCTAGGAAATAGACAACAGGCAGTCCTCTGGGAAAATAAACTATCTACTCTTCTCCCTATAACTCTTGGAGTCCCACAAGGCTCTATTCTGAGACCTCTCCTCTTCACTATTTTCATAAATTATCTGAAAATCTCCCTTCCACAAACCACCTGCATACAATATGCCAATGACTCAACATTAATATGTTCAGCCTCCTCACCTGCTGGACTTCATTTGAGTACCCAAGCAGTATTTACCTTAGTTGAAAACTGGTTCCATCAATGCTGTCTCCTCCTTAACCACAAAAAAACTACATTGGTACTATTCTCTCCCACTCATAAGTCTCCTGCTATCAACTTCACAATTACATCTAATAATGGTACTGTAATAACTCCGGACACAACCACCAAACTTTTAGGTGTAACAATTGATCATAATCTAAACTTCAACACACATATCAACCTAACCATTAAATCAGTTAATAAAAAACTTGGCTTCCTCTACAGACTTAAACCCTATCTCATACCTCTAGCTAGAGCTGCTATTGCCCAAACTCACTTAATCTCTGCCCTTCTCTATGCATTCCCAATCTATACCAACTTATCCAAAAAAAATCTTCATAAATTGGAAACAGCCTATAATAACATAGCTAGATTTACCACTGGTGCCCCTTTTCGAACCCACCACTGCCAAAATCTTAAATTGCTAGGATGGCTGGAATTGCAAAGCCAGATTCTTTTCCAGCAACTTAGTACTATACACAAGATCTTACACCATCCCACAGATACACCCATACTCTCTACTCATATCTGCCCATATAAAAATGTAACAACCCTTCGATCAGCTAATAAGGTACTAGTAGCTACCCTAAAGTCCAACAACAAATCTGGAGATAGCTTGTTCTCAAACTCTATTGGTAACTCTTGGAACACTCTTCCAACTGAACTACCAGCCCTTTCTTCTACCCCACTTTTCAAGAAACAATTAAGAATCTTCCTTAAAGCCCAATGGCTTTGGCCATGCACAAATCCTGACTGCCACTTTCTCCCCTAGCAGGACCATTCTTTACTATCTATCTTTAACATGCTATTTTAGGTTCTCTGATATTCTCTATTTATTCTTACTGTAGTAGCTCACCTCCTAAGGTTTGATAAACTTTATAAACAATGTTACCCTAAAAAAAAAATGTTTTATTAATCCTTTTACTCAAAAATTTTAACTTATTTAGTCGGGTATATTGGTATGTTACTGTAGCAGTACTATATAAATGCTCCTGTATTTCAAATGTTTTACCTGTCTGACATTATCTGTATTGTATATGGTCAAGATTTCTGTCTTGTAAATTGTCTTAATGTGGAGCTTTTCTCCCCGGGCCTCCGCTGAAAATTGACATACATCCAATCGGACTATCCCGATCAACAAATTTAAAATAAATAAATAAATATGGCTGACCCATGGAAGCAGCTACAGAAAAAGGATTAACTTTATCATATTTCAGTTCATATTTCTCTTAGCAACACGCATCTATGCTTAGCTAAGTTATGTGACAGAAGGCAATATCCTTGCACATAGAAAGGAATTTTCTTCATTTTTTGCCATTGGAAAATAACTGTAATTTCTCTGTAGTTAGACATATTTGACAACTATGTTGTCAGTGAACCATTGCATAATGTATGATCACAGAAAGATTTTTTATTAACCCTTTGTAAGCATGTATGTGTTCTGTAAGCATCTGTGTGTTCTGTTTATGCACTTTTTGACTGTATTAAAGGTTGGAAATGTGAGGACAAGACAGAGATTAAAAGAAGAAATTAGCATTGTGAAGAATGCAAGGTGAACAAATATGGAATGAGCAGGGCAGAAATGGGATAGAAGAATATCTCTCAATTTCTTAGCAAAATAATCATTGCAGATTTATAATTGTTTAATGAATTAAATCCTCAATAAGTTCTCAGAAAACAACACTTTTTATGATAGATTAAGCCAATCATGTATACATTAGTCAAATATGTGTGAAGTTGAGAGATATGCTTGGGACTTACTTTTTATAGAACAGGTGTCTTTTTTGAGAATGGAAAGTTGTATAAGGAAGTAAGAGAAGTAAGAGGTGGGTAAGAAGGACAGGTTAGGTAGTATGGAAAGACAGACAGGACTGAAAGTGTGTAGGGGAACACAAGGAAGGGAACACAATGGTGGAGGAGATGTCAGATAAAAAAAGGGAAGAAAATTGTCTGGGAAAGACTGTACAACATATTGTGGTGGGCAAAGACATAGCTGTTTCATCTGGCGCCCAGTGCCAATTCCTAACATAGCTCCCCAAGAACTTCAGCATTTACTACAAAAAGCTGATTGGTACTACAGCAGAAAAAAGTAATGACCCCCCTCCCCCCGAAAAAGCATTTCAAATGCTTAATAATTATCTGGCTTAGGTAGAACAAACACATTAAGCAGAGCCCTTCCCTGGCCCTCTTCAAATGCAATTTGGATCAATGGATGGGGAACAATTTCACACCTGAGGTAGTCCCTATGCCATCTTCTTGCCCCTAGGGGCCATATATGGTGTACATTCAGGGTTGTATTGGCTAGGCTTGTAAGGGCCCATCAGCCATTAGCCTAGTAATCTATGAACCTACAAAACTATAAGTAACCTACCTAGATTAACCATCACAGGGTTAAAATTAACAACTATGGCTGAGAACCTTTTAGCCATGCTATCAGAATGTAGGACTCACTGTTTCTTCGGCATGGTCCTCATCTGATATATGAGGTACAGAGCATTACAGTAGTTAAGTCATGATAACACCAACACAAGAATAACTGTTGTCATGTCTACAGATGGAAGTAAACATTTGATCCACGTGATGTCATTTTCCAAAAGCCCAGGTACAAATCTCTACAGTAGTTAAACCATAGTAATACCAGTATATGAATAAGCTTTTGTCATATCAGCAGAAGATAACTCGTCTAGTATTTTATCCACATGATACAAGTATTTGAGAGCCCTAGGTGAGAAGAATAAAATACTTAAAATATGAAAATGCCAGTACATGGATAACTGTTACTAAATCCACTAAGGGAAACAGATATTGGATTCATGTGCTATAATTTGTTGGAAATAGCATGACAAAATTATGCTAGGACCACAAGCAGGACTCACTAGAAAACTAATTTCACTTTTATTCAATAGTTTAGCTCTTTCGTCCAGGTAAAGGACTTCTGCAGAACTCATTATAACTTGCAAACACACAGATATTTATATAATGAAACAGTCACTCGTTGGTTCCTTGTTTCTACAATAATGCCTGTCACTACTGATTTAGAAGTAAGATGACCTAATAACAGTTGACTTCCTGTCTTCCAGTGTCAGTGCAAACACCAGCTGAAATACTATCCCCAATTCCTTCATGTCTGTGATAATCTCTAAATCCCTGTCTTGGGAGAGGATGAGATGAAATAAGATATGTGATTTGGTGTTAATTACCTGCTTCCAGAGTGTTAGGTTTGACTCATCTATAACTCATTTGACTACCACATGATTCTTAACCACATAGTGCATTGGAGTAATTCTGCAATTGTGCCAGGATCCTCAGTGGTGTTCTGTACTATGTGACTAAAAAGTAAGAGATGACCCTATGAAAATTAAAAAAATAAATAGGATTCTCATAGCTCTCTATGTTATGCATCAGATAAAAATATATATAGTCCAGTGACCAGTTATATGAAGATAGATAGATAAGGTGACAACACATACAGAGAGATTGTTGATAAACTGAGCTTTTATGATCTTGGGATTTCAGGACTTTAGTATGTGTCAGAATAGTGTTATTAATTTTGTAAACTCTATTCACCTTGCAACACTAATTACAGCAGCTCTAAAAATAAATAGGTGCAAGTAATAAATGTACAGTGTACACTGATCTGCCCTCATCAATTACTAAAGCAACACTCTCAGATAAGTCATCCAGGATAATTAGGTAGAATCTGTCCCTAAGAAATCCAAACTGACATGGGTCAAGGGTCAGTAGGTTACCAGTGTCCTTATTTATTAATTCTGTAAAGATCTTTTCCATAGCCTTACAGATGAGGCTGGTCTGACCTATTGATGCCACCCCCCCTTGTGGAAGGGGGTGCCACTTGCTGTTCTCCATTCGTTAGGCACAAAGCCTCTCTGAAAGCTGACATTGAATAGCCTCAGTAGTAGGTCTGACATGAAGTGGTTCAGGGTGGCCAGTAAGCAGTGTGATATATTAGTTATGTCCTCTGAGTCCGAATATTTGATATAATTCACTATGACCTCTGCACAGTGCTGGGCATTGTTTCTAATGTTTCTAATATAGTTAAATAAGGCTTTTTGGTTGTCATTTGCCTGGGTGGCAATTGTTACCTCATATTTTACTCTGGATGAATTAGAAGGTAACATCTAAGTTTAGCAAGAACTTTTTCTGCTTTCTGAGAGTTAATTTTTTACATACCATGAGATTTTCTTCCGTGTTTTATTACAGAGCTTGTTTCTATTTAGCATAGAGCAATGGGACTTATTTTTGAAGTTAATATTGTATATACTTTGGTGGGGGACAGCTGTATCCATGCACAGCTATCTAATGTGCATGAAATAGGGTTATTGCTTGTAGATTAGCTGCAGTAGAATGTATTCTGTCCCAGGCATCGTGGTTTGATTTATATTATAAACTTCCTGTTAAACACTGAATATACCTTATATCAACACTTTTATTGCAGTGTACTCTATTTTCTTCCTTGTGATTTCATGTTCTTTTTAACTGCACACAAAATATTAAGTTAGTATTTTTAATGAAATGAAAGAGTAACACAGAAAATTTCACAGGAAGATGCAAAAACTCTCCTCCTGATTCATTATTGGCTATTTGTGTTCCAGATGCTAGAATTAAAATACATTCATGTTAATAACAAATTGCATTGTATTAGTCTTTAGAAAAGCAAGTTTATAGCAAGTACGTATTTTTTACTTCTAATGTATTCAGTATTAGAAATGCCCCCATTTATTTCTATAATGTTCCACTACTAACAAAGCTGAAGCTTCAAACAAGTCAAAGCTGAGGCTTTATATAAGGGCACCTTTTATTCGTGGGATACTTTTACTCAAATGTGCAATGGTTAATAAATAGAAAATAAAAGCAGAAGATGCATACATATCAGATAGAAACTGTGATGATATAAGGTAGTGCCATCTGTGTCTTGGAGGGATGTGGTAACATGAGGCAGTTCATGTGTACATATGCCAGCACAGCTTGCTGGAGTTTTGTAAAGGAGTTTGTATTATTTTGCTATCACCCTGATTTGTACAGATGGTTGAGTTTAAATATATTGGTAAAGTTACTTGTATTAAAAATGTGTCAGTGTAGTTCCTGCTGGACAGAATGTATGCATGCATATTAGGTTGCACTGTGTAACTGATCAAATGTGCATGTTTTATCAGAGAATCCTAGAAAGGTAGAAAGTTCTTGAAAATGTGTTATAGCTTTTAGATGCTGTCACAGATCTTGACAGAGCTTTGTGTGTGTACTGTACAGAGTCTGGTGAAAGCTGATGTAAACCTCTAACCAGGATATGGTTTCTTTGGAACTCTTGCAGCATCTGATGTCTTGGATTCAGTCAGGAAAGATATGTCACACATTCACACAGACATTTTGAGGAGTCATCATCTGGCTTTTACTGTGATAAGACACTCAGCACCCATCATCTTGCCTTGCTTTTGTAAGCAGTCAGGGACTAGCGATGCTTTAGTTAAACAGGGACATTTAGTGAGAATAGTTTAGTATTGTTTTTCTGCATCTGTGAGAAACTATCCAACTGTATCATTTTTGAAACATCATGTAGCTGAAACTCTGTTGTTCATTGTATATAGTATTGTCTTGTTTTATTATTTAGTATTACCTATTTCAATAAATTGTATTGTGGCTATTTCCTTAGAGAATATTTTTAACATCTTGTCAGTGGCTATGCTTATTTCAGTGACACTGTGGGCATTCCTGAAAGCCTTGCTGCTTAAGTCACCCTCTACCATTTGTATGACTGCTAAGTTTACACAGCATAATTGGGTACACTTTGTAACAGCCTTATAGTAACTGACTGGTGGCAGTCTGATTATCTCAGAGTCTGAGCAGAAAGCAGCACAGCTAGTCAGTCTGTGCCAACTTTTTCCCAGGTGTGTATATGCATGTGTAAAGCTCTAATATTCAAGTCTGTCTGTCAGTTACTGAGAACAGGGGAAAAGAGCTCAACTGTGGTCAGTGTGGAGTTTCATGAGGGCCTGGATAGTGAAAGCGAGTCCAGCCCCAGACTTGTGTGCTCTTAAGGGAAATTGTGTTGGCACAGAGAGCTGCATCTGGAAATACTGGGTGAATCCATATTTGTTCTTAGTGACTGTCCCTCACCTGTTTCATTACTGAGGATTGAGTCTCCTTGGTTTCTGGCCCAGAGTAGGAACAACATCACAGAAACTACCATGTTAGCAGCAGATAAATTGCAAACAATATGATTAAAAGATAAACTGATAAAAATATAACTAAATAAGCATTTACCATTAGTTTCAAGCTAACTCTGTCATTAGCCAAAATGAATGAATAATAACTGTTTATAGAAAGTGTGTCAAAGATGCAAAGGGACATTCACTTAATGTTTAAGACTCTTTTTGGGAACAAGCAGCCATAATATGCCTAAATGCCTAAGTGCACACCCAGACGTAAAGGGTAATAACCATTCTTTTGACCGAAGGGTAGCCTGCTCATGGGTTGTCCAATAAGGAAAGGATACAATATTTAATGCTGGTCTGGCTTAAGAAGAAAAACACTTTAAGCAGAGCCTTTCCCTGGCCCTCTTCAAATGCAGTTTGGATCAGTGGATGGGGAACCACAAATTCAAAACTGAGTTAGTGTCTGTGCCCCTTATGGACAGGGCAATCTGCAATATACTCAATGCACAGGCAAAAATGCATGCCATCCTTTGCCCTAGGGCCAATATAATGGGTACAATCAGGTATTATTGGCTATGCTTTTAATGGCCCATAAGCCATTAACCTAGTAATTTCCTATGAACCTACAAGACTATAAGTAACCTACCTAGATTGTCAGTCGCAGGTTAATATTATAAAATATGTATGTGAACCTTCTACCCATTAGCTCAAATGTAGGACCTACCATTTGTTGGGCATGGTCTACATCTGAGAATATCAGGTACAAGTCATTATAGTAGTTAAGTTATGATAACACCAGCAAATGAATAACTGTTGTCATGTTCCCAGATGGAAGTAAACATTTAATCCATGTGATATTATTTTCAAAAGCCAAGGTACAAATCGCTACAGTAGTTAAATCATAGAAATACCAGTATATGAATAAGCTTTTGTTATATCAGCAGAAGATAACTTGTCTAATATTTTATCCATGTGATACAATAATTTGAGACTCCTAGGTGAGAAGAACACAATAATGAAAAATTTCAAATGCCGTTATATGAATACCTGTTAGTAAATCCACTGAGGGAAAGAGATATTAGATTCATGTGCAATAATTTGTTGGAAAAAACATGACAGAGTTATGCTGCAACCACAAGCAGGACTCAGTAGAAAACTAATTTCACTTTTATTCAACAGTTTAGCTGTTTTGGCCAGGTAAAGGACTTCTGCAGAACTCAATATAACTTTCAAACACAGAGATTTATACAATGAAGCAGTCACTCACTGGGTCCTTGTTCCTACAGCTGTGCCTTCTGCTAATGATATGGAAGTAAGATGGCATAATAACAGTTGACTCCTTGTCTTCAAGTGTCAATATAAAATCAAGTCCAATACCATCCCTAATTCCTTCATGCCTATGATGCTTTCTAAATCCCTGTATCAGGAGAGGATGAGGTGAAATTAGATATGAGATTTGCTGGTAATTAGCTGTTTCCAGATGGTCAGGTATGACTCACCCATCCCTCATTTGCCTACCACATGACATTTAACCACAATGCACTGGAGTAAGTAGGAAATCGTACCAGAGTCGTCATTGATCTTCTGCACCATGTGACTAAAAAAAAAAAAAAAAAAGGAAGCAACCATGTGGAAATTCAAAAATAAATAAATAAACAGGATTCTCCTCACTCTCCACATTATCTGTCAGTTAAAAAATACATATATGTGTGTGTGTGTGTGTGTGTGTGTGTGTGTGTGTGTGTGTGTGTGTGTGTGTGTGTGTGTGTATATATATATATATATATATATATATATATATATGTAGATATATATATATATATATGTATATATATACACATATATAAATATCAGTGAGTGGTATATGAACAGAGTCAGATCATAGTATCATAGGATCATAGGAATTTACTAGGCTATTGGCCTTGAGGCCCTTACAAGCCTAGGCAAGAATTTAGCACATGTTCCAACAAGTCAGCACACTATTCAACTGTGCAGCAGGGACACAGGTGGAATCCCAGGGTGTACTTTCTGTTCCACATCCAGTTATCCATGTTGTGCTTAAAAGGGTTAATGAGGTACTCTGCTTGACATTGAGAGGGAGTCTATTCCACAAAAGGAGGAGTCTCTGGGACACAAATCTGTCCCACTAACAAGACCTATTGATGTCCCGGACTAGGCTGAGGTCACGTGTGCGGGTTACTAGAGTGGTGTTTGACTTGCAAATATGCAGCAGTCCCATCAAGGTGGGGGTCTGAGATTGCTTTGTATGCCAGACAGAGGTCACCTCTGAGGAGTCTGCAGGAGACTGAGTAGAGGGACAGGGCCTTTAGCCTATCTGTGTAGGGTAGATGTTTGATGCCCTGGATTCTCTTGGTGGAGATCCTCTGTGTCCTCTCCAGCTGCTACATGTGCTTTGTGAGGTACTCAATAATGGTCTTATAAGGGAAGAATAAAAGTATCTCCTCTGAAACAAGACTGTAGAACCAAAAAAGCACAGCAGCTATGGAGTCTTTTAAGAAACATAATAAAGGTACACGGGCACAACTGCAGAAGTTAAGCAAGCTCATTAATCTTGTACTGGATTTCAGTTTCTTTACTTTCAATGGCAAACACTACAAACAAAAAACTGGTATAGCAATGGGGGCTGCCATGGCTCCCAGCATAGCTAACACAGCCCTGGGCAAATGGGAGGAGGACTTTATGTCAACAACACAGACTGCATGCAGCATATCACATGCTATTTACGTTTTATTGATGACAACTTTATTGTGTGGGAAGGAGACACCTTGCAGCTTGGAGATTTTATCACTTACCTCAATCAAACAACCCCCTTCCTGAAGTTTATCTCTTCCCATAGCAATACTTCAACCACTTTCTTAGATATGCAGATTTCCAAGGACACCAACAATAACAGAATCACCACTGATCTATTCAGAAAACCAACGAGGGTTAACTTATTACTCCACAGTAAAAGTCTACACCCTACAAAAACCAAGTATAATGTAGTGAAGTCCCAGGGCTATAGATTAGCTCGAATTACCACAGAGATGGAACCATTTTTGAGAAACCTGAACAACTTAGAGAATGATTTTCTAGTGAGAGGCTATGAAAGTCAGATGTTAAAAAACATCCTGGAACCCATTATAGAACTAAAAAGGACTGATGCACCTTCGCTCAATCTCCCCAGTAGGAGAATGTTAAAAAATTCCACAGAGAATAACAAATGCAAAAATAGCTGCATCCTGACATGCACTTTGTATTATCACAGTATCAAATATTTTATTGAAGAAAACTGGAACATTGTCACAGGAAACCCTTTTCTGATTAACATCTTAGGTGAAGCCCCATCATTTGTATATAGGAAGGCCAGGAACATTAGAAGTTTTGTTGCATTTAAACCTAGACCATATGAGAAAAGCACTAAAAGATGTGAAACTAATTGTACATTTTGTATATTTATACAGCAAGGTGATAGTTTTTATTGCCCTTATTTAAAGAAAATCATTAAAACCAGTGCGGGGGTGACTGTAACACTACAAAAGTAATTTACAGGGCACAGTGCAATGAATGTGATGCATTCTATGTGGGCAAGACTGTAAATAAACTCAAGCGAAGGATTTCATGTCATCTATCAGAAATCTGCTCTGGATGTAAAAATAATGCACTAGCCAAACACCTTTCTCTTCATAAAAGACACACAGGTTTTAAGTTCCAGATCCTGGATCGCATAGACATGGGTGATCATGAAGGAGACATCCTGAATATTCTGCAGAAACATGAACTCACGTGGCAATTAAAGCTGAACTCTTTTAGGAAGCATGGACTAAACTACTACTGTGCAATTAAAAGTGCACTGGAACTTAGAAAATTGCCACATTGTTTGCATGACTAATTTTATTTTATTTAATGTTATTCTACCAGTTGTTTTCAAATACCATTTTAAATCAGTTGTAATTTAAGTGTATATTTTGTTTTCATCATCATACATTTTTTCTTATTATTATTTTTTCTTTTTCTGGTTCTTTTTTCCACTTTATTCAAAATGATGTGTAATAACAATACTAATTATACAGTTATATATATATTTAGAGATTGTTTTTAGGGTTCTTGTATACAGACCTGAAGAAGTCTAGAAGGATGAAAGCGATCTTTGTTAACAATAAGTTATGAAAATAGAAATTGATTTGTACATGCAAAGTGTATATGTATATATTTATATATTTTTTTTGATTGTCAAATGAGCTAAGGTTGATATATTTCCAGCCATGTAGTATATTGTCTTGGATAAAATCACAGACTTAATAATCTACTTAATAATCTGGATAAATAAGAGGTACCACATCATTATAATTTTTTTTTTAATTTAAAGTACATAAGGGTTATATATTATTATGACAACTACTAAGTAGAGAAGGACCAGCTCAAATGTCACACTGATAGGGGAAGGCATGTGAATTTAACATGTGTACCAATAACACTTTGTTTTACAGCACAATAAACCACTCCATTGCCTGATAAAAAGTATATATATACATATATATATATATATATATATATATATATATATATATATATATATATATATACATATATTTAGAAAGCTTGTGAGGAAATTATTACTGTATCTTTGTTTTACTTGGATCACTTGTCTGTGTACTTAATAAAGGATTTTCAACTGGAAACAGACTGCCTGCCTTGCTTGGATTACTTTTGAATACTTAGTAATGCAGTACAATTATATATTTTCTATTATTATTTTTTTGTTTGTTTTGACTTGACGAGTTTAAGTTCCCTACTTCTACTTCTATTGTCTGATCTGATTAATATACAGTGATTAACTAGAGATATATGGACTGAAAATCTTCCACACAGAGAAGCTTCTTACACTGTTTTATTTATTTATTTACTGACATTTGTTAACCAGGTTGGTCCAACTGTACTTGGGGCTCATTTTCAGTGGAGAACCGAGGAGAAAAGCTCCATTAATAGACAGTTACAGAAAATCACATTTCAAATGATTTTTTTTTCGTGCATATATGAGAAACAATAGACAACCTGTCAGGTGCCAGGATCCGCCCCATAACACAAGCACTCAGGTCACTCCAAAGCAAGTACAAATATGACTACATCATTGTCCATGCTGGTGTGAATGACCTGAGACGTACCTCTTTGGACTACATGAAAAGAGACACAGAGGAGCTCTCTGATCATGTAGCCCAGGCCGGTATGACCCTGATCTTGAGTAGCATCTTACCCTCACCAAGAATGATGCCACAGTATAAAGACAAAATGATCAATTTTAACAATTGGCTAAAGTATTGGTGTCATTCAAAGGGGATCCAGTGTCTGTCAGCCTGGGATGACATGCTCGACAAGCCATGTTGCTTTGCTAGGGACGGCTTGCACCTGTCAGCCCTGGGCTTTTGAATACTGGCTAAAGCTCTTGCCACTCCCATAGTGCCTTTTTTAGGCAAGGCTCAAAAGACAAACCCACCTCCATAGACAACACAAAGAAAAAGAAACTAAGGGTAATGCTGCTCAATGCCAGAAGTCTAAACCTCAAGATACACGCACTCAAGGCTCTCCTCAGTATGGAGAATATTGATATCTGTGTAGTAACAGAAACCTGGTTCAAGGCTCCCGAGAGCACCCCAGCACTACCAGGTTAGACCTCATACCATGCTTTTTGGCCCCAAAACTCAGACCGAACCACAAAAGGAGGGGGAGTATCCATATTCATCAAAGATACCCACACCTCCAGGTTAGTGGCACTGCACAAAGCATTAGAGACCATCCATGTGCAACTAACAGTGGGCAAAACTGCCTTTCAGTTTGTAGCCTGCTACAGACCACCCTCCCAAACTCAGGAACCCCACTCGGTTTTCCTGAGAACACTGGAGAATATGAAGGTCTCTCCAAACACCATTATATTGGGTGACTTCAACTACCCAAACATAGACTGGGAGCACTACTCAAGCCCCAACACCCTCGCCCAATGGTTCCTAGAATTTATAAACTCAAAAGCTGTGGAACAACTGGTCACCACTCCCACAAGAAGGGAAGACATAATGAACCTGATCATCACCAACATGGGGACTCTATGTTCCAAAGCAGAGGTATACCCCTCATTGGTAAGTTCTGACCATAAATTAATCTCACTGGACATCCATATCCCATCCCCACCCCCAGCCAAGGAAACCACGGTAAAGAACTTCTCAAAAGCAAACTTCACACTTCTCAAAACCGAGGTGGAATCCTTCAAAGCCACCGGGCCAGTGGAAAATACGGCCCAAACTGCAGAATCCTTTACAAACGCATTCTATGGACACCTACAGGAATGCATGGATCGTGCTATCCCAAATAAAACCAAGACTCACTCCTCCAAAGGCATGAGACCTGTCTGGTGGACCCCAGCCATAAATAAGCTATACAACAGAAGGAGGAAGCTACTACATGATAGAGCAAAATCCCAAAAAGGGGAGGCATCTCTGATCAGACAGGACACCAAAGACAATCATAAGGCTTTTTTCAGTTATGTTAGAAACCTGGGATGCAACTCCCAGACTTTTTCTGAGTTGATTCTAAATGACAAAAAATACACTGAACCCACAGACATCGCCAATATCCTGGCAGACATGTTCAGTGCAAACTTCTCCACCTCCCCCCCCCCAAAAGAGCAAGTATATAACCTGGCAGAGGGCTGCCTCCCAAACATCTCTGATGCTCAGGTGAAGGCTGCCCTCCCCAAAGCAAAAAACATTGCTTCCATGGGACCAGATGGCATCGCAGGTTGCATCCTACATGAACTCCAAGAGGAACTAATCCCTCAAATAAAACAGCTATACAATATCAGCCTCACTACAGGATATGTGCCCACAGAATGGCGTACAGCAACAGTGGTCCCACTCCACAAAGGTGGAGCCTCTACGGACCCTGGAAACTATCACCCCATAAGCCTGACTAGCTTAGTCTGCAAGGCTATGGAGAGGATCATCATGGAGCTCATAAACAAAGACATTGGGGATCTACAGACACTAGATCCTACCCAGTTCGGCTTTGTCAAGGGCAGATCCTGCCTTTTGAACCTGGCTGACTTCTTCAAAACAGTCACCAAAGCCATAGATGAAGGGAAGGTAGTCCACACAGCCTATCTGGACCTTGCAAAGGCATTTGACACAATACCCCACTCAGGCATCATAGATAAGCTATCCAGCTTAAATATAAACCCCTATGTCACAAGATGGGTCGCAAACTGGCACAAAGACAGAACCCACAGAGTGAGAGTTGCTGGAGCCATGTCCGACTTGAAACCGGTCACAAGTGGCATCCCACAGGGTTCTGTCCTGGGACCACTCTTGTTCAGTATATACTTTTCCGAGGTACAGGCAAACGTGGGAGGACTATGGCTCACCAAGTTCGCAGACGACTGCAAACTGGGCGCCATAATCAACTCTCCAGCTGACACAAACATCATTCAAAAAGGTCTCACAGAGACAGATAACTGGTGCCAGCACCATGGTTTAAAGCTAAATGCCAAAAAATGTATAGTCATACCCTTTGGCAAAAACAATATGCCCACAAATTACCACACAGGTGGAAACCCATTAAGTACAGAGAAAGTTATTAGGGACCTGGGGACCCAAGTTGATAGCAATCTCTCCTTTGAAAACCACATTGCCAAAGTGGTTAGAAAGACCTTCTACATAGCCCACCTCATCATGAAGGGTTTCACATCTAGATCAAGAGAGGTAATCGTGCCCCTTTATTCATCCCTCATCAGGCCCATCATAGAATACAATGCCCCTTTTGGGATGTACCTTACCCGACACCTGCAGTAATTAGAAAGACCCCAAAAGTATCTCACCAAAAGGATCAAGGGTCTCAAACAGATGCCATATGCTGCTCGGTTAAAAAAACTCCAGCTCTACTCAGTTGCATACCGCCTACTGAGGCGATCTATGCCTGACATACAAAGCTATGTCAAATCCAGAATTAATGGACATGCTCCACCTCAGTAAATCTAAATCCCTTAGAGCCACACGCTTGAGGGACTTGAACCTCAGCACAGAAATAAATAGAACTTGCTGGAGGGACAGGTTCATAACCCAGAGGCTCCCTTCGCTCTGGAATAGAATTCCAGTTCATGTGAGGCAGAGCATCTCACTGAATCTCTTCAAGAAGAATCTCGATAGGTGGATGGGGGATCGTAGGTTTGTCCCAGGGATTACTCCCGTGTCACTATTAGACAGAGGCACAGTAAACTAAACCTTAAAAAGGGCACAGTATACTCAAATCAAGGGGTGGTGTAAGCCATACAGAATCGGGCTAGGCTTATAATTGCCCCAGAGCAGATAGCCTAGTATGAACCTATGAATCTATGAATCAGTACAAGCAAGAAACTACAATCCCTCATAAAATCATCTAAGGCCAGCTTCGAAAGAAAAATTGCACAAGATGCTAAAGATAATCACAAGGCCTTCTTTAGTTATGTCAGGAACCTGGGTGGCAACTCTCAGATATGCTCTGAGTTAGTTCAAAATGACAAAAAATACACTGAACCCACAGACATTGCCAACATCCTGGCAGACAGGTTCAGTGCAAACTTCTCCCCCCCTTCTCCCCAAAAGAGCAAATGTCTATCCCAACAGAGTGTAACCTCCCTGACATCACAGATGCACAGGTGAGAGCTGCCCTCTCCAAAGCAAAAAACACAGCATCAATGGGACCGGACGGTGTTCCGGGCTGCACCTTCCATGACCTCCATGAAGAACTGAACCCTCACATAAAGTCACTGTTCAATCTCAGCCTTACTACAGGATATGTACCTAAGGAATGGCGTACAGCAACAGTGTTCCCACTCCACAAAGGTGGTGCCACAACGGACCACAGAGACTATCGCCCTATAAGCCTGACTAGCCTGGTCTGCAAAGCTATGGAGCGTATCATCATGAAACTCATAAACAAAGACATTGGGAACCTCCAAACACTGGATCCTACCCAATTTGGCTTTGTTAAGGGCAGATCTTGCCTCTTGAACCTGGTCAACTTCTTTGAAACAGTCACCAAGGCCATAGATGAAGGGAAAGTAGTCCACACAGCCTACCTGGACCTCGCAAAAGCCTTCAACACAATACCCTACTCGGGCATCATAAATAAGCTCACCAGCTTAAATATCAACCCCTATGTCACAAGATGGGTTGCAAACTGGCTCAGGGATAGAACCCACATGTTCAGAATTGCAGGTGCCATGTCAGACTCTAAACCAGTTACAAGTGGTGTCCCACAAGGCTCAGTCCTGGGACCTCTCTTGTTCGGTATATATTTCTCTGAGGTACAGGCTAACACGGGAGGACTATGGCTGACCAAGTTCGCTGATGACTGCAAACTGGGTGCCATAATTGACTCACCGACTGACACAAGCATCCTCCAAAAGGGTCTCACAGAGACAGATAACTGGTGCCAGAGCCATGGCCTCAAGCTAAATGCCAAAAAGTGCATAGTCATCCCCTTTGGGAAAAACAAAGTGCTCACAAATTACAACATAGGTGGTAATCCATTAAGTACGGAAGAAGTAATTAGGGATTTGGGGACTCAAGTAGATAGCATTCTCTCCTTTAACAATCATGTTGCCAAAGTGATTAGAAAGACCTTCTATATAGCCCACCTTATCACAAATGGGTTCACATTTAGATCAAGAGAGGTCATTGTGCTCCTCTACTCATCACTCATCAGGCGCATAATTGAATACAATGCCCCATTTGTGATGTACCTTACCCGACACCTGCAGCAACTGGAAAGACCCCAAAAGTACCTCACCAAGAGGATCAAGGGACTCAAACAGATGCCCTACACAGTTAGGTTAAAGAAATTCCAGCTCTACTCAGTTGCTTACCACCTACTCAGAGGCGATCTGTGCCTGACGTACAAAGCCATGTCCAACCCAGAAGTAATGGACATGCTCCACCTCAGGAAATCCAAATCCTTTAGAGCTACATGCTCCATGGACTTAAACCTCAGCACAGAAATAAATAGGACATGCTGGAGGGACAGATTCATATCCCAGAGGTTCCCCTCACTCTGGAACAAAATCCCAATCCATGTTAGGCAGAGTCCCTCAATGACCCTCTTCAAGAGAAATCTTGATGAGTGGATGGGAGATCATAGGTCTACCCCTGGGATCTCCTCTGTGTCCATACTAGACAGAGGCACAGTAAACTAACCTCAAAAGGGCTATCTTCTGTGACCTACTATACAGAGGCACAGTCAACTAATCTAAAAGGGTGGTGAATGCCAAACACACTCTGGCTAAGCGTATAAATGCCCTAGGGCAGATTGCCTAATATCAACCTATGAACCTATGAACCTATAAAAATTCAATAACAGATAAGTTACACAGCAAGAATAAGAACATACTAGAATGCATGCATCATGCAATATATATAAACACACACATATATATATATATATATATATATATATTTGATATAATTCACTATGACCTCTGCACAGTACTGGGCATTGTTTCTAATGTTTCTAATATAACACAAGAAGACATCTACCTATTGTAAGGAGTTGATTCTGATGAAGTCTATATGTTTAAGACGAAAGCATGCTCAATCCCAGGTCTGTTTATGTTTTTGTGTCGTTTTGAGATTTCACATTAAACTAATAATCTTAGCCTGCCATCAGTGTGTTGGGCTATTTTTTGTGGAACTTTTAACTCATTTCACTCATTGTTTACCACATTGTGGTTTTATTTTGGAGGGCAGCCCTTTATGGTACAGCAAGCGGAGACTTCTTGTTGTTGGTTTCGAATTTTGGAGGAGAGGAATTGGTGATTTGTGAATGTTTCTAATATAGTTAAAGAAGGCTTTGTGATGGTCATTTTTCTGGGTGGCAATTGTTACCTCATATTTTCCTCTGGATGAATTAGAAGGGAAAAAGATATTGGAACTTGTAGCACTATTAGGCACCCTATTCAACCAAAGCATGAGTACCGGCTTCATCCCAGCCAAGTGGAGGACAGCCACTGTCATCCCTTTGCACAAAGGTGGAGCATCCACCTATCCAGGAAATTATAGACCCATCAGCATAACTAGCCTGATCTGCAAGGCCATGGAATGGATTATCATGGACCTTATTAACAAAGATATTAGCAACCTCCAGACACTCGATCCAGTCAAGTTTTGTCAAGTGGTGGTCATGCCTGTTAAATTTGGTTGACTTCTTTGAGACAATCACCAAGGCCATGGATGAGGGGAAGATCTACCTTGACCTGGCCAAAGACTTCAATACTATTCCCCACTCAGGTATAATAGATAATCTCTCTCAACTAGGCATCAATCCATATGTTACCAGATGGGTAGCAAACTGGCTCACTGATAGAACCCATCTAGTCAAAATATGGGAAACCACTTCAAACAGTAGACCTGTAATGAGTGGTGTACCCCAGAGACTGGTCTTGCGGCCTCTGCTGTTTAGGATATGGTTTACTAAGGTGCAGGCCAAAACCAGTGGGCTATGGCTGACCAAGCTTGCAGATGACTGCAAGCTGGGTGCTATCATCAATTCCAATAGTGTATTAGATATCCTCCAAGAGGGTTTGTGTATGTGGTGTTCTTGACCAACAGTTCTGAGCAGATCTGGGTGCTTCCCTTGAGATTGCGAACATATGTGAAGAAGGCCTTATGATTGCCTTTAGTAGATGTCGCCAGTTTGGACTCAAAGTTTGCTTTGGAGGATTTCACTAGTGCTCTTATTTCCTTGTTCAGGCTAAGGAGGGATTGCTTCCAATTAGGCACCTGCACCTTCTTGGTCCTGAACAGCAATTATTTTTCCATTTATTATAGAGTTTATTTATTGCAGATGACCAGACAGATTTACTCTTCCTTGAGGAGGAAGATTTTGTCCTGTCTTGTATTCCTGACTCCATACAGCTATATAAATAATTGTATAGTACTTTGTGTGTAGGTTTGGATATATGTGGCATTTCCTGTGGAGGTGAGGGTGCTATGAAGATAAGGCAACAAAACAAAGAGAGAGATTGCTGATAAATTATGATGTGTTTGCAGGCCTTTAGTATGTGTCAGAATAGTGTTATTAGTTTTCAGGACTCTTCGCTCAACTTGCAACACTAATTACAGCAGCACTAAAAATAAATAGGTGCAAGTAATAAATATAGTGTACACTGATTTACCCTCATCCATTACTAAAGCAAAACTCTCAAAGAAGTCATCCAGGATAATTAGGCAGTGTCTTCCCTTAGGAAATCCAAACTGACATGGGTCAAGGGTCTGTAGGTTACCAGTGTCCTTATTTATTTATTCTATAATGATCTTTTCCATAGCCTTACAGATGAGGCTGGTCTGACCTATTGATGCCACCCCCCCCCTTGTGGAAGGGGGTGTCACTTGCTGTTCTCCATTCATTAGGCCCAAAGCTGACATTGAATAGCCTCAGTAGTAGGTCTGACAGGAACTGTTTCAGGCTGGCTAGTAAGCAGTGCAATATGTTAGTTATGTCCTCTGAGACTGAGTATTTGATATAATTCACTATGACCTTTGCACAGTGCCGGGCATTGTTTCTAATGTTTCTGATACAGTTAAAGAAGACTTTGTGGTGGTCATTTGCCTGGGTGGAAATTGTTACCTCATATTTTACTCTGGATGAATTAGAAGTTAACATCTAAGTTTAGCAAGGAAATTGTATTCCTTTTGAGAGTTCATGTTTTACATACCATGAGTTTTTCTTCTGTGTTTTATTATATAGCTTGTTTCTATTAAGCATAGAGCAATGGGGCTTATTTTTGAAGTTAATATTGTATATACTTTGGTGGGGGACAGCTGCATCCATGCACAGCTATTCTCATGTGCATAAAATATGGTTACTGCTGGTAGATTAGCTGCAGTAGAAACCATTCTGTTTCAGGCATTGTGGTTTGATTTATATTATAAACTTCCTGTTAAACATTGAATATTCCTAATATCAATACTTTTATCACAGTGTACTCTGTTCTTCCTTGTGATTTCATGTTACTTTAACTGCACATAAAATATTAAGCTAGTATTTTTAATGAAATGAAAGAGTAACAGAAAATTTCACAGGAGGGTGCAAAAACTCATCTCCTGATTCATTATTGACTATTTGTGTTCCAGATGCTAGAATTAAAATACATTCATGTTAATAACAAAATGAATCGTATTAGTATTTAGAAATGCAAGTTTATAGCAAGAAAGTATTTTTTACTTCTAATATATTCAGTACTAGAAATGCCCCCGTCTATTTCTCTAATGTTCCACTACTAGTAAAGCAGACGTTTCTAACAAGTCAAAGCTGAGGTTTTATGTAAGGACACCTTTTAATCATGGGAGACTTCTAATCAAATGTGCAACAGTTAATAATTAGAAAATAAAAGCAAAAGATGCATAAATATGACATAGAAAATGTGATGATATAAAAAAAGTGCCATCTGTGCCTTGGAGAGATGTGATAACATGAGACAGTACATGTGTACATATGCCAGCACAGCTCGCTGGAATTTTGTAAATGAGTTTATGTTATTTTACCATCACCCTCATTTGTACAGATGGTTGAGTTAAAAATATATTGGTAAAGTTACTTGTATTAAAAATGTGTCAATGTAGTTGCTGCTGGACAGAAAGAATGTATGCATGTATATTAGGTTGCATTGTGTAACTGATCAAACGTGTATGTTTTATCAGAGAATCCTGGAAGGGTAGAAAGTTCTTGAAAATGTGTTATAGCTTTTAGATGCTGTCACAGATCTTGGCAGTGCTCTGTATCTGTATTGTACAGAGTCTGGTGAAAAGAGGTGTTGTAATCTTCTAACCAGCATATGTTTTTTTTGGAACTCTTACAGCATTTGATCTCTTGTATTTCTGTCAGGAAAGAAATTTCACACATTCACACACACATTTTGAGAAGTCATCATTTGGCTTTTGCTGTGGTAAGACACTCAACACCCATTATCTTCCCTTGCTTTAGTAAGCAGTCAGGGTCTAGCGATGCTTTAGTCAAACAGGGGCATCTAGTGAGAATAGTTTAGTATAGTTTTTTCTGCATCTGTGGGAAACTATCCAACTGTATTATTTCTGAAACCTTATGCAGCTGAAACTCTGTTGCTTGTTGTATTTAGTATTGTCCTGTTTTATTATTTAGTATTAAATATTTTAATACATTTTATTGTGGAGGTTTCTTTAGAGAATACTTTTAACATCCTGAGAGTCCTTATGCTTATTTTAGTGACACTGTGGGCACTCCTGAAAGCCTTGCTGCTCCAGTCACCCTTTACCATTTATATGACTGCTAAGTTTACACAGCATAATTGGGTACATTTTGTAAGAGCCTTATAGTAACTTACCTGTGGCAGCCTGAGTATCTCAGAGTCTGAGCAGAAAAGACCACAGCTAATCAATCTGTGCCACCTTTTCCCCGGTGTTTATATGCATGTGTAAAGCTCAAATAGTCAAGTGTGTGTGTCAGTTACTGAGAACAGGGACACGGAGCTCAACAGTGGTCAGTGTGGAGTTTTGTGGGGGCCTGGATAGGACAGTGAAAGCAAGTCCAGTCCCAGATCTGGAGAGTGCTCCCTATCTGCTCTTAAGGGAAATTTTGCTGGCACAGAGACCTGCGTCTGAAAAAACTGAGTGAATCCATCTTTGTTCTTAGTGACTGTCCCTCACCTGTGTCATTATTGAGGACTGAGTCTCCTTTGTTTCTGGCCTAGAGTAAGGGCAATGTCACAGAAACTACCATATTTGCAGCAGATAAATTGCAAAAATATGCTTAAAAGAGAAACTGATCATAACATAACTATATAAGCATTTACCATTAGTTTCAAGCTAACTGTCCCATTAGCCAAAATGAATGAATAATGACTGTTACAGAAAGTGTGTCAAAGATGCAAGGGACATTCCCTTAATGTTTAAGACTCTTTTTGGGAACAAGCAGCAGTCCTATGCCTAAATGCTTAAGTGCACACACAGAAGCAAAGGGTAATAACCTCTCTTTTGACCAGAGGGTAGCCTGGTCATGGGTTGTTCAAGAAGGAAAGGATAAAATATTTAATGCTGGTCTGGCTTAAGAAGAAAAACACGTTAAGCAGAGCCTTTCCCTGGCACTCATCAAAAGCAGTTTGTATCAATGGATGGGGAAGCACAATTTCACACCTGGGGTAGTGCGTGTGCCCCTTATGGACAGGGGCAATCTGCAAGATACTCAATGCACAGGCAAAAATCCATTCTATCCTGTTGGCCCTAGATCCCATATAATGGGTACTATTGGGTTGTATTGGCTAGGTTTGTAATGGTCCAAAAGTCATTAGCCTAGTAATTTGCTATGAACCTGCAAGACTATAACTAACCTACCTAGATTGTCCATCTCGGGGTTAATATTTTAAAATATGGATGTGAACCTTCTAGTCATTATCTCAGAATGTAGGACCTACCATTTTTTGGTCATGGTCTACATCTGAGAATATTAGGTACAGATCATTATAGTAGTTATGTTATGATAACACCAGAACAAAAATAACTGTTGTCATGTTCCCAGATGCAAGTAAACACTTAATCCATGTGATATTATTTTCAAAAGCCCAGGTACAATCACTGCAGTAGTTAAATCATAGTAATGCCAGTATATGAGTAAGCCTGTGTCATATCAGCAGAAGATAACATGTCTAATGTTTCATCCATGTGATACAATAATTTGAGAGTCCTAGGTGAGAAGAACACAATAATGAAAAATTGAAAATGCCAGTTACATAAGTAACTTTTACTAAATCCTCTGAGGGAAAGAAATATTGGATTCATATGCTATAATTTGTTGGAAATAAGACAAAGTTATGCTGGGAACACAAGCAGGACTCAGTAGAAAACTAGTTTCACTTTTTTTCAACAGTTTAGTTCTTTCGTCCAGGTAAAGGACTTCTGCAGAACTCAGTATAACTTTCAAACACACAGATATTTATACAGCGAAACAGTCACTTGGGTCCTTGTGCCTTCTGCAAATGATTTGGAAGTAAGATGACCTAATAACAGTTAACTCCTTGTCTTCAAGTGTCAATACAATTTCATGTCAAATACTATCCCTAATTCCTTCATGTCTGTTATAATCTCTAAATGCCTGATCAGATGAGAATGAGGTGAAACAAGATAAGAGATTTGGTGGTAAATAGCTGCTTCCGGACAGTCAGGTTTGACTCACCCATCCGTCATTTGCTTACCACATGACTCTTAACCATATAGTGCACTGGAATAAATAGGAAATTGTCCCAGCATCCTCACTGGTCTTCTGCACTATGTGACTAAACAAAAAAAAAGTAAACAACCCTGTGGAAATTCAAAAATAAATAAATAAAATTGATTCTACTTACTCTCCACATTATGTATCAGTTAAAAATACACACACACACACACACACACACACACACACACACACACACACACACACACACACACACACACACATATATATATATATATATATATATATATATATATATATATATATATATATCAGTGAGTGGTATATGAACAGAGTCAAATCATAGGATCATATGAATTTACTAGGCTATTGGCCCTGAGGCCCTTACAAGCCTAGCCAATAATTTAGCCCATGTTCCAAGTCAGCACCCTATGCCACTGTTTAGCAGGGACACAGGTGGAATCCCAGGGGTGTACTTTCTGTTCCCCATCCAGTTATCCAGGTTGTGCTTAAAAAGGGTTAATTAGGTACTCTGCTTGACATAGAGAGCGAATCTATTCCACAAAAGGAGGAGTCTCTGGGACACAATTTTGTCCTGCCAAGAAGTCCTATTGATGTCACAGACCAAATTTAGGTTGTGCGTGTGGGTTACTCGCTTAGAGATTGACTTGCGGATATGCAGCAGTCCCATCAAGACTGTGGTCTATGATTGCTTTGTATGCTAAACAGAGGTCACCTCTGAGGAGTCTGTAGGAGACTGAGTAGACGGACAGGGCCTTTAGCCTATCTGTGTAGGGTAGATGTTTAAGGCCCTGGATTCTGTTGGTGATGAGCCTCTGTGGTCTCTCCAGCTGTTGCATGTACTTTGTGAGGTACATGTTGAAAGGTGCATTGTACTCAATAATGGGTCTTATAAGGGAAGAATACGGGGATGTTTTGACCACCTTGTCCCAGGATGAGATACCCTTACTAATGAAGTGGGCCATGTAAAAAGCTTTCTGTACAATGGAGGCAATATGGTGGTCAAAAGTCAGTTTGCTATCAACCTGGGTTCCCAAGTCCCTCACAGATGATTGCATGCTTAGGACCTTATTATCAATGTGATAGTTTATGGGGACATCACTCTCCCCAAAGCAGATGATGATGCATTTTTTGGCATTCAGTTTGAGGCCATGTTTCTGGCACCAGTCATCTGTTTGGGTGAGACCCTCTTGGAAGATAGCCACATCACTAGAGTAGTTGATGATAGCACCCAGCTTGCAGTCATCTGCACACTTGGTCAGCCATAGCCCACTGGTTTTGGCCTGCTCCTCAGAAAATTATATCCTGAACAGTAGAGGCCCCAAGACTGATCCCTGGGGTACGCCACTTGTTACAGATGTACTGCTTGAGGTGGTTTCCCCTATTTTGACTAGGTGGGTTCTATCAGTGAGCCAGTTTTCTACTCATCTGGTAACATATGATGCCTAGTTGAGAGAGTTTATCTATTATACCTGAGTGGGGAATAGTATCGAAGGCTTTGGCCAGGTCAAGGTAGGTGGTGTGAACAGTCTTCCCCTCATCCATGGCCTTAGTGATTGTCTCAAAGAAGTCAACCAAATTTAACAGGCATGACCTCCCCTTGATAAAACCAAACTGTGTGGGATCAAGTGTCTGGAGCTTGCTAATGTCTTTGTTAATAAGGTCCATGACAATCCATTCCATGGCCTTGCATATCAGGCTAGTTATGCTAATGGGTCTATAATTTCCTGGATCAGTGGATGCTTCACCTGTGTGCAAAGGGATGACAGTGGCTGTCCTTCACTTGGCTGGGATGAAGCTGGTACTCATGCTTTGGTTGAATTGGGTGCCTAATAGTGCTGCAAGTTCCTGCCTTATAGGGTTCCATGGAGGCTGTAATGTTTGATTTTGAGAGGGCAGTGATGACTTGGTCCCTAGAGATAAGGGGATGGGGGCAGGTACTGAGGATGTCCTGTTTTATTGATGGGGAGACAGAGAAGTGAAGTTTTCACTGAACCTGTCTGCCAGCAGGTTGGCTATATCTATAGGGTTTGTGTATGTGGTGTCCTTGACCATCAGTTCTGAACAGATCTCGGTCCTTCCTTTGGGATTTCGGACATATGTGAAGAAGGCCTTATGATTGCTTTTAGTAGATGTGGCCAGTTTGGACTCAAAGTTTGCTTTGGAAGCTTTCACTAGTGGCCTTATTTGCTTCTTCAGTCTTTCAATTAGGCACCTTCTTGGTCCTGAACAGCATTTTTTTCTTTTTCATACAGAGTTTATTTATTGCAGATATCCACCAAACAGGTTTACTCTTCCTTATGGAGGAGGATTTTGTCCTGTCTGGTATTTTCCATGCAGCTATATAAATGCTTGTATCGTACTTTGGTGTAGGTCTGGACATATGTGACATTTCTTATGGGGGGGGAGCTGTGAAGATAAGGCAACAAAAAATAGAGAGAGATTGTTGATAAATTATGAGCATTTTTGATCTTGGGATTGCAGGCCTTTTAGTATGTGTCAGAATAGTGTTATTCATTTTGCAGCATCTCTGCGCAGCTTGCAGCACTAATTACAACAGCTCTAAAAATAAACAGGTGCAAGTAATATATATATATATATATATATATATATATATATATATATATATATACAGTGTGCACTAATTTACCCTTATCCATTGCTATTTTTTTTTTTTTTTTTAGCAGTCTTTCTATAGTAAATATTTTAAGTTATTATGATTCCGTACTGCTGTTTATTTCTTGTTTAAATTGCCTTTGCATTACTATTTACTTGTTATTTGTTAGTCACTTAGTTTATTAGTGGAGCTTTTCTCCTCGGGCCTCTGCTGAAAATGGACATGTATCCAGCCAGACTAGCCCGGTCAACAAATGTAAAATAAATAAATAAAATAAATAAAGCAACACTGTCAAAGAAGTCCTCTAGGATAATTAGGCAGTATCTGCCCTTAGGAAATCCAAACTGACGTGGGTCAAGGGTCTGTAGGTTACCAGTGTCCTTACTTATTTATTCTATAATGATCTTTTCCATAACCTTACAGATTAGGCTGGTCAGACTTATAGGTCTATAATGTCCCAGCTCCAGTGATGCCATACCTTTGTGCCAGGATATGACACTTGCTGTTCTCCATTCATTAGGCCCAAAGCTGACATTGAATAGCCTCAGTAGTAGGTCTGACCGGAACTGTTTCAGGCTGGCCAGTAAGCAGTGTGATATGTTAGTTATATCGTCTGAGTCTGAGTATTTGATATAATTCACTATGACCTCTGCACAGTGCTGGGCATTGGTTCTAAGGTTTCTGATACAGTTAAAGAAGGCTTTGTGGTTGTCATTTGCCTGGGTAGCAATTTGTACCTCATATCTTGCTCTGCCTGACTTGTTCAGGGTTCAAAGTTAACAGCTAAGTTTAGCAAGAGCTTTTCCTACTTTGCGACAGTTACATTATTTTTACACACAATTTTTCTTCCTTGTTTTATTATAGAGCTTGTTTCTATTTAGGATAAAGCAAAGGTGGTTATTTTTAGAAGTTAACTGTCAATATACTTTGGTGCGGGACAGCTGCATCCATGCACAGCTATTCACATGCATATAGGTGATTACTGGAAGATTACATGCAGTACAAAGCATTCTCTCTCAAGCATCATGGTTTGATTTTTATTCTAAACTTCCAGTTAAATACTGAACACTTTTATCACAGTGTAATCTATGTTCTTTCCTGCTGTCATATTTTTTTAACTGCACATAAAGTATTAAGCTAGTATTTTTAATGAAATGAAAGATTAACCAAGAATATTTCACAGAAGATGCAAAAACTCACCTCCTGATGTTTTATTGGCTTGTTCTGTTCCACCTGCTAGAATTAAAGTACACTCATGTTAATAACAAATTGCATTGCATTAGTATTCTGAAATACAAAAAACAAGTAATCTCCGTGGTATCCCCGAAGTCTCAAAACAACCCTACTAAAGTGTAGTGGGTCTAAAAACAAAACAGTGTAAGAAACTTCTCTGTGTGGAAGATTTTCAGTCCATATATTTCTAGTTAATCACTGTATATTAATCAGATCAGACAATAGTAGAAGAAGTAGCGAACGTAAACTCGTCGTCAAAAAGTAATAATTGAAAATATATAATTCTACAGCATTACTAAGTATTCGAAAGTAATCCAAGCAAGGCAGGCAGTCTGTTTCCAGTCGAAAATCCTTTATTAAGTACACAGACAAGCGATCCAAGTAAAACAAAAATAGAGTAATAATTTCCTCACAAGCTTTCTAAATATATATATACTTTTTATCAGGCATGGGAGTGGTTTATTGTGCTGTAAAACAAAGTGTTATTGGTACACATGTTAAATTCACATCCCTTCCCCCATCAGTGTGACATTCGAGCTGGTCCTGCCCTACCTAGTAGCTGTCATAACAATATATAGCCCTAATGTACTTTAATGGTACATCTTATTTAACCAAATTATTAAGTCTGTGATTTTATATAAGGCAATATACTACATGGCTGGAAATATATATATGTATATGGGTCTACCTGACATGGTCGACAGTTCATATGATCGACACTCATTTGGTTGACAGTTCATTTGGTCAACAAGCAGATTTGCCCCCTTCCCCAATGTTGTGCGACTCTGGAGTTGATATATAAAGTTAGGGGTGTGTGTGGGGGGCACAGCCCCCCACATTGGGTGGTGTGGGGGGCGAAGCCCCCCACCTAAAATGCTTGTCGATCAAATGAACTGTCGACCATATGAACTGTCGACCATATGAACTGTCGACCATGTGAAGTAGACCCATGTATATATATATTTAGAAAACTTGTGAGGAAATTATTACTCTATTTTTGTTTTACTTGGATCGCTTGTCTGTGTACTTAATAAAGGATTTTCAGTGATTAACTAGAAATATATGGACTGAAAATCTTCCACACAGAGAAGTTTCTTACACTGTTTTATTCTGAAATACACATTTATAGCAAGAAGGTATTTTTTTTTTACTTCTAATCTATCTGGTATTAGTAATACCCCTTATCAAGTTCTCTAATGTTCCACTGCTAGTAAAGCTGAAGTTTCAGACAAGTCAAAGCTCAGGCTTTATAAACAGACACCCTTTATTCATGGGATACTTGTAATTGAATGCGCAATGGCTATTAAATAAAAATAACAGTACAAAATGCATACATATCACATAGAAATGACCATATTAGCAGCAGATAAATTGTAAACAATATGGTTAAAACAGAAACTGTTCATAACATAACTATATAAGTATTTATCATTAGTTTCAAGTTAACTCTCCCATTAGCCAAAATGAGTGAATAATAACTGCTTACAGAAAGTGTGCAAAGATGCAAAGTACATTCACTTAATGTTTAAAACTGTTTTGGAGAACAAGCAGCAGTCCTATACCTAAATGCCTGAGTGCAAAGACAGAAACATAGGGTAATAACCTCTCTTTTAAGCAGTGGGTAGCCTGGTGATGGCTGGTGTGATAAAGACATCATAAAAATATTTAATGCTGGTCTGGTTTAAGAAGAACAAACATGTTTAGCAGAGCCCTTCCCTGGCCCTTTTCAAATGCAATTTGTATCAAAGGATGGGGAATCACAAATTCACACATGAGGTATTGACAGTGTCCATTATAGACATGGGCAATCTGCAAGATACTCAATGCACAGGCACAAATCCATGCCATCCTCTTGCCCCTAGTAGCCATATATTAGTACAATTGGGTTGTATTGGCTAGGCATGTAAGGGATCATAAGCAGTTAGCCTAGTAATCTCCTATGAACCTATAAGACTATAGGTAGCCTACCTAGATTCTCCATCACAGGGTTAACATTATAAACTATGGATGAGAACCTTCTAGCCATGACCTCAGAATATAGGGCCCAGTGTTTGTTAGACATTGTCTTCATCTGAGAATATGAGGTATAGAGCATTACAATAATTAAGTCATGATAAAACCAACAAAAGAATAACTGTTGTCATGTCCTCAGCTGGAAGTATTAGATCCTTGTGATATAATTTTCCAGAAGCCCAGGTAAAATCTCTACAGTAGTTAAGTCACAGTAATACCAGTATATGAGTAAGCTTTTGTCATATCAGCAGAAGATAACATATCTAGTGTTTAATCTACATTTTTGATTTGAGAAGTCGTATATGAGAAGAATACAATACTTAAAATGTGAAAATGCCAGTACATGAATACCTGTTACTAAATCCACTGAGTGAAAGAGATATTGGTTCATGTGTTATAATTTGTTGGAAATAACAAGACAAATTTATGCTGGGACCACAATCAGGACTCAGTAGAAAATTAATTTCACTTTTATTCAACAGTTTAGCTCTTTCATCCAGGTAAAGGACTTCTGCAGAACTGAATATAACTTACAAAGACACAGCTATTTATATAATGAAACAATCACTTGTTGGCTGCTTGTTTCTGCAGTTATACTTTCCTCTACTGATTTGGAAGTAAGATGACCTAATAACAGTTGACTCCTTGTCCTTACAGTGTCGGTGCAATATGAAGTCAAGTACTATCCCTAACTCCGTCATTTCTGTGATGATATCTAAATCCCTGTATCAGGAGAGGAAGAGGTGAAATTAGATATGAGATTTTGTGTTAATTAGCTGCTCCAGAGGGTTAGGTTTGACTCACCCATCCTTCATTTGCCTACCACATGACTCTTAACCAGAAAGTGCACTACAGTATTAGGAAATTGTGCCATGATACTCAGTGGTCTTCTGAACTATGTGACTAAAAAAAAGAAATGATCCTATGGAAATTAAAAAAAAAAAATAAAAAAACAGCAGGATTCTCCTCATTATCCAAGATTCCTGCAAATGCTTACACAAATATAGTTAGATAGGGTGTCTTTACATGGAGGGATATTTTTTGATAAATTATGAAAGTTTTTGAAGATAGGACTTCAAGTATCTTGTATGCCTCTGAGTCATGTTACTAATTGTCTCGACTCACCAGTCACCTTGGAGGAGTTAATGGCATTAGTCAGAGGAACTATAAACAAAGGCATTGATGCCTTTATGGACTACTGATTACAAAATTCTATAGCTATACCAAATATTAAAGATTCTATGCTTATTGTCTTCACAACAGCAACTGAATTTTATAAAAGGGTCTCTGATTTATAAGATTGTGTAATACTGTGCTTCCTATATGTAACCATCTTAAGAAATCTTCAGCCATTTTCAAAGTAGCTCTCATATCTCTAGAAGGAAGGTCAACAAAATAGAATATCATTATAAAATGCTTAAAAGACAATTACCCACTTGATAAATTAGTGGATGTCATTTAACATAAACTTAAAACTGTTGCAGATCCCCAAAAGTGTTTACCTCATACATAGCAGATGAGTACACATGGCCGTTTAGCCCCCCCAAAAAAGATATTCATTAGACTACTCTATGTTATAGTAATAAAAACAGCTGGTACTTTTCAACCACTGGCAGCAGCTAAGAAAAGGAAATATTTTCTTGATCTGACTTTGATCTGAAAATTCCCAGTGATTTACCCAATTAGGTTAGATTAGAGTCATTCAAAATGGCAAAAAATGGTTGGATAGTGAAACAGAAATGAATTCAGTTTACGATGGCCTTTTATCACCACTGAGTGGAAAGGGTCAAATTAGAGAGCTAATAATGCATCTCAGATTTCACAAACCTAGAAAAAATTTTTGGACATTTTTGAGTATTTAAATTCAAATGTTTATGTCTCGAAAGGCCCAGGTTATATTTAACCCATAGATTATTTACCAGCTAGCTGCATACCTTTAGCTGAAAGTTTAAATATGGCCTGGTTTACTTTGTTTGTTAATAACTGTATTCAAATTCATTGTGTTTTGTGGATCATATCGCTGTTATGTATATAAATAGCTGAAATTCTTCTCTGTTTACTCCACATTCCATAATACTCATGTCAAAACATATGCATGTAGGTAAAATGATTTGTTTATGGATAACTAGCTGACATTTAAACCTTGTTCCGCAAGGTTTAAGAACTAACAAATTTCCTAATTGTGTTATTTTTGGTGACAGTTTATACCACAAACTTGTAGATTTGTTTGACAATTTTGGTATTCAACTTATGAAATTGTTGATAGAGCATTATGTTAAACAAATTGAAGAAGTGAAGAACAAAATGAATGATTTAGACAAGAATATAAAGAATTTTTCTTGTTTTTCTTCATTTAATAATTTATATTGTGGAATTGCAGCTAAAGCAGACAGGCAGAGGGCTACTATAATAGCAAGGAAACAGAAAAAGCTTAAACGAGATATTGTAGCCTATGCCAATAAAACTGCTTATTTTGTAAAAAAAAGTACAGATGTCACCACTGAAACGAATAAAGTAGAAACAGTGAACAGAAAAAATAACTTTTTTTTACATCTAATGCTAATAGTAATGAAGTTCATAACAGTTCATCTGTTTCTTTTACAAACAATAGTAATGGGGTGGTATCCGATTTAAAAAAGGGCTAATATGCACAATAATAATACTAATACTGAAGCTTGTAATTCAAACAACAATGAAGGGACCAATGCTTCCAACAATGGTGTTCCTTTTTTGGTCGACAAGCAGGGGAACAAAAGAGGGCCTACTTGGTCCAAAGTAGCTCATAACAAGGGGAAGGGAAAGACCAAGGGCAAGAAAAAGTGGTAGTTTCTGATTATGAACTTCAGATTCACAATTTATCAAGCCTTGTTCTTTCCCAGCCCACTATACAAGTTTTAAAGAAGGGATTCTCTTTTATTCCTGGAAATTCCTTTAACATTGCTAAAACTATGGTTGATTTTAGGCTTACTTTAAGAAAATTGAATTTAAGATATATTTTGCATGATATCCACCATCAGGATTTTAATTTAGGCCCTAAGAAAACAAGTACCTTTAATCCACCACTTATGGGTACATTGCAGGTTTTTCAAAACATCTGTGAGGCAGGTTTTAGAGCCATTAAACCTAACAAGGAAGTCATTAATTTTGAAGCTTCTGAATTAGAAGCTTTCAAGACTCTTAAAGAAAACAGGGAAGTTAGAGTTATGAAGGCTAAGGGTGGAAGAATAGTCATTATGGATGTTGACACATAATAAGAATATGGAGGAGATGTTGACTGATGACAAAACATACAAAAAAGTTGAAATGAGTTTTATCTTACAAAGTTTTATGAAAATAGACACATGTCTATTTGATATGTTTTGTCAAGAAGAATTAGACCATCAGAGTTATACCTATTTAACAGTTCCACATCCTCAAATGGCTCATCTTTTTGGTATTCCTAAAATACAAAAAGATAGCCAGAATCCCCCGTTCAGACCTATTATTTCGGCACATAATTCTAAAACTGAGCCCATTTCTACCTGGTTAGATTATTTTCTTAACCCTGTTATGCAAGCATCTAAATATTACCTTAGAGATTCTTGGCATTTATTAGAGTTACTACGTGGATTTGATACTAGAGGGAAGTTTTTTAGCTTTGCTTCCCTAGATGTAGTTTCTTTATATACATGTATAGACCAAGAAATAGGTATTGATTTTTTGAGAGATTACTTAACTGATAACAGTATTTTTAGTACTACTAAAATCAATACAATTTGTACCTTGATGGAGTTGGTACTTGACAATAATTTTTTTACCTTTAATAAGTCATTTTACAAACAAATTGCTGGAGTGGCAATGGGTAAGGTAGCTCCAGCATATGCCAATCTTGTGATGGCCAAATGGGAAAATGATTTTCTTGATTTTCTTGATGATAATAACATTTTTGGAGATAATATTTTATTCTATCGTCGATATATAGATGATTTATTTTTTCTCTGGCATGGTACTCGTGAAGATTTTGAAAAATTTGTAGAACACTTAAATAGTACTACTGTGTTCCTCAGGTTCACCCTAGGAGAATATGGGGAGAGTATCAATTTCCTGGATTTGCATCTAACTTATGAAAATATCACAAAGCAATTTATTAGCAGCATATTTAGAAAAGCAACATTTGCTAATCAATATTTACATAAAACTAGTTTACATCCATTTCATATGAAAAAAGGAGTAGTCAAGGGACAAATTATTAGGCTTAGTAGGCTTACATCACAGGACGCTATGTTTTTTCAAGAACTGGAGATTATTAAAAAGTTTTTTATTTCCAGGGGCTATGACTCAGCATGGTTACAAATTATAGCTAATGAAGTGGTAGCACTTATAAAAGGTAAAGCTTGCCCCATTTTGTTCTTTCATTTATCCAATTTTGGGACAACTGATAATGGAAGAGTCAATTGCCCTGACAAGGAATTTTCTTCTGCTTTTGTTTTGCCTATTACAAATGAAATGTGGTATATAAAAAAGATAATCGTGGACAATTGGAAAATTTAGTTAGGAAATCAGGAATTGATAAATATTATAGGTGAAAGACCTAAATTTGTTTTTAAAAAAACAAAAAATCTTAAAAATATGTTAGAATGGACAAATAAAGTAGGAAATGAAAATAAAGGTCCAAGAATTTTAGCTAAGGGCACTTATGCATGTAAAGCCTGCAGACAGTGCAGGTTTATAAGTAATTCTTCTTCAATATATGTTTCCCACCTACACAAAACATATTGGTCCAAAAGTTATTATACATGTAGTACCGAAAAGGTGGTTTACATTGCTCAGTGTTCAACGTGTCCTAGTTTCTATATAGGCATAGCTACAAGACGCCTTAGAAAAAGGATCAGTGAACATATTTTAGCCATAAAGAAAAAAGATTCAGTTAATGCTTTGGCTAAACATTCTTTGCTTTGTAAAGATTTCAAGAAATTCATGTTTTCTGTAATGGATTGTGTTCCATCAGGGGCATTTATTGGTGACGTTAAAGTCATTTTAGAATGTAAAGAATCCCTTTGGCAACTACATTTAGGAGCAGATTTTGCTCCTGGCTTAAATGAAACAATTAATTTAAAGTGTTTTTTTACAAATGAAACAGTATTAAATTCAATAAGTATATACATATATTTAGTTTTATAATAATTTTTTTACAAAAAGTTTCTTGTTCCAAGACATAATTATATTTTATTGTAGTGTTTTTTAAGAGAATCAATTAACTCACTTATTTTATGAGATCATTTATCGTGTGATTAATTACTTGTATATAAAAAAGAATGTGAGTGGAGTGTTATCATTTCTGAAGAAGTTCACAAAGAAATAAAAGTGAATGAAAACGCTAATATTTGGTGTCCGTATTTTCAAGCCTTTGGATATACCATTACAGTTTCTGATATTTAAACCTGTTAGTATTTGGTAAAACAGTATAATCTGGACCACAACAAATGTATTAGTATAAGTTGATAACGTATATAATACTTTTATTGCCCACTAGGCATGTCTATTATCAATGGTTGGTCCTAATGTCGAGAATAGTTAATCAATTGCTCATTAAGTAAATGGTTACTTACTGTAGTAGTTTAATTATAATCACTGAGTAATTTATCTCCACATTGGACTCGGCATTTTGTTTGGGGGAAGTTGAAGTGATAATCTTGAATTTTAAACTAGGTAGGGCTCCTGGCCCAAACAGTTTCAGTGTAGCTTTCTATAACGCATACAAAAGGTAAATTTGTCCAATTGTCCTGATTATATAACTATATGAAACTCAACAGTGTGAATGAGACACATGAGTTAATCAAGTTCTTACTCCTTAGACCAGTAGTTCCCAACCATTTTTGATTCTCTGCTCCCTTGTTAAATCCAGGTTTTCCCAAGCCCCCCCCCCATCAAATTCTAACAAGTATACTTTGTGAAATAGCTAATAATTTTTTTTTTAATTAAAAGGGTTAGTTAGGTAAAAATAAATAACACACATACTTGGAGAATATGTTCTTGTTTCCTGCTACTTTGCAAAAAAAGTTAACTTCATTTTCAGTAATTTGTGAATCTCATTTAAATGCTGTAAAAAGAGGTGTTCTATGTAATAAGGCAGAGGAGTGAGTGTTGGGCTTCTCCAGACTGTACTTTTTTGCATTCTTTATTTTTATATATTTTTTTGTGGTTTTCTATGCTTTACATTCCCTGATGAGAGCGGTGGCACAGCGGTAGCATTGTTGTCTCACAGCAAGAGGTTCTCCCATTCGATTCTTGGCTGGAGTGCGGAGAATGCCTTCTGTGTTGAGTCTGCATGTCCTCCCCATGGTTGTTGGGCATTCGAAAGACATGTGTAAATGGGTGTGCCTTTGTTGGAAGGTTGGACGTTGAGCTGGCACCTCGGCATTCATGAAAATCTACTGCCAATTATCAGCGGACCGGAATTCCGCTGTGGCGATCCCTAACTGAGAAAAGCTGAAAAAAAAATAACAACATTCCCTAATGAGAGTAAGAAAAGGAAGAGATCCTCATGTATAGGAGAGCAGCTGGAATTGTTTAAGAAAACTAGGTACTGGAAATTCTCTTTGGATGCTTTTTCCTAAAATAAGAAGATATTTGTACTTAGAAATCTTTGTAATTTCTTTTTAATAGGATCAGGGAGATATACTGATGATAATATTAAACACAACATAGCTAGAAGGAAGTAGAGATTTCAGGGATGGTTGGGGTGTGTAGATTTTTTTTTGTAGAGACTTTCTTTAGGGAAACTGGATGTTAAGAGGGAAATGAAATATAAATGTTATGCAGAACAACTTTGTTCTCATTGTAACCAGGAAGAGACTTTGTCTGATGCCTTGTTGGACTGTCCTATTTATTTATTTACTTCCCTTTGTTGATCAGGTAATTGAGCTGATCCAAAGCCCCTTTTCACCATGATGCAGACCTGTAAGGGAAAGAATACAGAGCTTTCATATTGTTATATGACTCCGTGCTACCATTTAGTTTGTTGTACAGCTGTATAAATTATACACTGTGATGAGAGAATTATGTGACTAAGAGCAATCATTTAGGAAAACAAGTTTAGACAGAAACAATACAATGAAAAACATAGCTCTGATTAAATAACAGATACTGAATAGATATAGTAAATCACATGCAGTGATGCAGACTAAGCTAATTTAACTACCTGGTCATGAGACTCAATGCTTGCCATTGCTTAGCACTGTATATAGACAGCCAGTCAAATATAATGCAGTAATGAAGAGGCCATGTTGATCTGTGGAAGTGAAATCCATTTATTAAACCATAGACCTAAGCATATGTCTAACAGGCATTACACCTCTCGCATTTAGATGTACCTAATACAGTTTGGGGGTACTTTCCCTCCATATATATCCTTCATGGAGTGTTCTGTTAACCAACACTATTAAAGCCATGCTTGAAGACAACTTAAAGACAGGCTCTACAAATGACTAATCAATAACTATTATTATATTATATTATTACAGAAACATGGATGAATATTCCACACTGTTTACAAAAATTTGGAAAGATGTACTATAAAAACATTCAGCTTGAAATCCACAATACACTAGCCCAAGTAAACAAAAACTTGTTTCGATTCCACTGAATAATCAGGACAACAGAAACCGAAAGTCCACACTGTATTTTGTATGCATATGTGTTATATGCCTAATCCGTAATAAAATGCCCTGCACTGTATAAACAACATAAACAAAGAGGCCAAAAATTGCAGAAATGCAAAATATGAAGTGTCATGCACTTTCAAGATAGCTGTCACTTCTTCCGCAAAAAGCATGTATTCACTACATACTGTGTGGAACAGAGAAAATGTATTTACCTAAAGTTGCTGCAGCTTGTTACCCATGTTATTATTATCCTCATCACCTCCTTCCTCTTCTGCCATGTCTGTTTACAATGCCGCAGCACACTCTGAGAGATGATGAGAACAGACTGCAGAAAATCCTTCCCTGCTATGCCGAAGGAGTTACGGGTCACACCAACCCTTAGTCTTAGAGCCTAAGGGAGGTTTACAGCCTGCCAGCTGCAAAGACTGTAGGCATCAGAATTTGGTGTGAGTTCCTCTCTCTGAGTGGAAAGACGTGGGGACTTTTATTTGTCTTATTGCACTTGTGACCTGTTGTACAGTACACTGTACTTTTATGAAGTGAGATAATTTAGGTGTCATGCTACATTAATTAGTAAACGAAAATAAAACTTTAAGAGCTCAGTTCACTCAATTGGTTAAAGAGAGGAAAGCAGCATGTGTATCTGAAAAGGTATGGCAGAGTGCATAAGAAATATTTTAACAGAAAGCACATGCATGCACTCATCAGGCTGCGTCAAAGTAGAATCACAATAAGTTAGGACTTTGGGAATGGATGGTTTAAAGTTAACTGTCTAGCGGCCGCAAAATAAACCACAACCAAATAAGCTCAGTAACTAAGCTTATTAGTTTGCAGTTTATTTTGCAGCTAAGCTTATTAGTTCGCAGTGCCCCTGTGAGGAAGCAGCGGCTCCCCAGGGCACCGCGGTGCACACTTTGGGAATCCATGCCTTAGACCATATTTAATTACAAATTACAGTCACATTTCATTAGTCAATAAAAATTGTCTTTATTCTTACACTTAACTCTGACTCTTTTCTGATTAAATAAACTATAGTCCCATTTCATTAATCCATGGCTGTATCAACATTTTCTTAATGCTGCTAGTTGGAAGATTCCATTTAATTTCAATCATGATTGCCATAATTTCACTCAAACATTTATACAATGACAACAGACATGAAATATAATGCTATTATGTTAAAACTAATATCATTCACAGAACTGATCCAGGAAACAGTTTTTGCATTAGATGGGAGTAAAACACCAACATTACATTTGAGTAAATAACCTGCAATAACATCAGCAGATTTATCACACTATCACCAAAATGGAGCACCACTGTTTCATCCTTGATAAAGCCAAATGGCTGCCTTTGGGATTCTAAACCACAGTACCTGCAGCTAGCTTAATCTTCAATTTTATTATCCTTAACTCTTTCTCGATGAGCAGAGTGCATGACAAAACTACCCTGTATATCTTTAGTTCTCTCCATGCACATAACTTCACCCTTATCAAAATTACTCTCCACTTTTTTCATTCCTTCCACAAGAATACATTGGCACAGTATAAATGGTGTGTAAAATATTCATGTAAGCAGTGACCTTTACCTTTTTCATTTACAGTTTATTTTTCTTGGCAATGTGACATCAAAATCTGTATTGTAAATGGTTTACTTTTTAGCAAAGGTGATGTTACTTTTGTACTGACAGCACTTTAAAACCCTTTACTGAATGAAGATGTCACTGTCAGATTCTGTGTATTTGTGCCTTCAAAATATTATTTGTAAATCTGCAGTTGCCCTTCTCCAGCTTCATTGCAAATATTTGTCTACTTAAATATTTTATTTATTTATTTATTTTTATTTTACATTTGTTAACCGGGAGAGTCCGACTGGATACATGTCCATTTTCAGCGGAGGCCCAGGGAGAAAAGCTCCAATTATTTGTTGTAATTCTGTATTTTACTGTCTTTTTCTGTCTGCATTATAAATAATTTGCTTTACTAACTAGTGTAGTATCTCTGAATATTTGATATACTAAAGTGCTGCCCTCATGAGACTGGGTTGTGGCTGCAAAAGGTCTGGTTAGCTGATCAACTATCTTTTTATCCAATAGCAAAAACAAAGAAAGAAACAAAGAAAGAAAAAGAAAGATCTGGGCTACCATCTCTACTCTAAAATCCTGCTTCAAATAAGCAAATGTAAATATTTTTGGAACAACAAAATCATATAAATGTATCTACACTGCAATATTCATCTTTTAAAATGTATATTCTGCCTTACAATGTTACAGATATAGTATGACTACTGTGGGCGTCTAATTGTAATTATTTAAAAAGGAATATTCTGTGTGACAGTGATATCATTGTATTATGAGCATTGTTTTATTATCTGATTGAAGATCTCATGTATCTCAAAGAGCCTGAAGGTAGTTCAGTAGGATCAGCACTCTACTCTGGTCAGTAAATATAAATAAATAAATAAATAGATAGATAGATACATAGCCTAAAGGCCTAAAGCAGATGCCTATGCTGACCGTCTAAAAAAACTCCAGCTATACTCTGTGGCATATCATCTACTCAGGGGCGATCTCTGCTTAACATACAAGGCCATGTCAAACCCTGAGCTGTTGAACATGCTCCACTTAAAGAAATCCCAATCATCAGAGCCACATGCTCCAGGGATCTAAACCTTGTCATCACAATGAGCAAAACATGCTGGAGGGATAGGTTCCAGACCCAGAGACTCCCCAGACTCTGGAATAGACTGCCCATACATGTCAAGCAGAGCGCCTCCTTGGCCCTCTTCAAAAGGAACTTTGACGATTGGATGGGAGAGAGGAAATTCACCCCGGGGATCATATCAATTGACCTGCTAGACAGGGGTCCAGGGAAGTAAATACTGTGGGAAGAAATATCCGGGAAATTGTTTGGCTAGGCTTGTATAGGCCCTAGGGCCAATAGCCTAGTACCAACCTATGAACCTATGAACCTATAAATTAATTAAGAAATAAATAGTATTCAACAACCTTCACATGCATTTCATAGATTCATAGGTGTTTACTAGGCTACTGACCACAAGGGCCTTTTTAATCCTAGCCATGCACACCAAATATCTGACAAGTTGTGATACCCTTGGTAAGTGTAAGCAAGCGCTTGGGAGATGAAATATTTACAAGCAGGGTCCTGGGAGATGAACTACTTACAGGCTGTCTGTGTCCATTAGAGATACCATTTTACACTGAGCTAATCGGAGGAAGGGTTCTGAGCTAACTAATCTGTGATATATAACATTAAGTATCCTGTTTTTTGCTTATTTCTGAGTTATTTATAGCACTTTTATTTTACTCACTGTGTGTGAGGTATTAACTAGAATTTTCTACAATTGTTAAGCATCTGGTTGGGTTTGATTCTTCTGATTTCCTGCTAGGAGTGTATCATATAACTTGTTTGCATTTAAAAGCATTCTCTAGAGTCTCCTTGATCCTTTATCTGTTTAAACATTTCTGCAGCTTTTTTCTACCTAAGTAGTGTTGGTAGTGTAGCATTGTTCATATTCAGGCTTGTGTTTTGGGCCTAGTTGTTTGTTAGTAGAGGCTGTGTGTCTGAGCACATGTCCCAGGCCATCATAGCTTAGCCAAAGCCAGTATAGCATGTCAGTGCGAGTGAATTGCTTGTGGTCATAGGCTGACTGGGCTTGCCTGGATTACGCCTTGGAGTAAGCACCTCATTAGTTCTTTCAAGCTTTTTTTAAAGTTGTTTCAGGTTTCAACTTTGTTACTTAAGAAGTTAACCTGTGAGTGTTTCTGCCATTTCACACTGAGCTAATCGGAGGAAGTCGGAGGAAGGGCTCTGAGCTTACTAATCTGTGATATATAACATTAAGCATCCTGTTTTTGCTTATTTATGAGTTATTTAGACCACTTTTATTTTACTCACTGTGTGTGAGGTTTTAACTAAAATTTTCTGCAATTGTTAAGCATCTGGTTGGGTTTGTTTGTTCTGATTTTTGTTTCCCACCCTCCGTCCCTATTAGTATCCTGTTTTTATACTTGGTGGCTTTGCAGTTGCCCGCCCTTACTGTAAATTTGATCTGGGACACTCCTCTCAGTCTAGTGTCATTACCTCATTCTACCTAATCCAGGGAGAACATTTGAGAAGCCCAACCCAGATAGCTTCTGCTCCTCCTTTCCACTTTACCAAAAAAAAAAAAAAAAAAAAAATATATATATATATATATATATATATATATATATATATATATATATATATATATATATATATATATATATATATATATCTTCTAAGCTTGGTTCCTGCCTTTCCTGTGGGTAGTCTAGTCTGGATACAGATCTGCTGTGTCCAGGACTGTTTGTGGGCTTCTGAGCCGCCAATCCTTTCTGTGTTGGAGGGAAGCCTTCTAGCTTAATTTTGTTTCTTAGAACTAGCAGTTTTCTAGTTTCAGCACTCAAATTTGTTTGTTTGAGCTCAGCACTTGTTCAGAACTCATTGTAAGCACTAAATAAACTACAAATTACTACAGCACTCAACTTTCCTCACTTGTCTAGAGGGAAACAGTTTTTAGTACTTAATAAATAAGCACAAATCCAGACATGTCTAAGGGTCAGCTCCCGGTGTTTTCTCCTGTCTACCTGATGAATCTGGGCATCTTGGGGCAATGCAGCAATTGCCTCATGTACACAGACAACCCTCTCCTCCTAGCACCAAACACTACAACCTGTGAGAGATGCACTTATATAGCCAAACTGGAAGCAAAGCTCTCTTCAACCAAGACTGGACTAGACAGTCAAGAGGGGAAGGTAAACACTTGCACCACACCACACTCATCATCACATAGTCCCTCAAAACCTACACCACCAAAACACACACGTAGAAACACAAAACACACACCTACTTCCACGGAGGCTGTCAAAAAAAATCAACAAGAGACAGGGACCTCCAAAGCAGAAACGCAAGCAACCTCCACCCCCCAACACAACCCAAATGACACATAGCCCACAAACTCAGTGTGCCACTCAACCACAACCCATAAGGAATAAAAATGTACCCAGCACTCTAGTCATAGGTGACTGTATAGTCAGGCACACTTATGTTCCACTCACCAGGCTAAACAAGGAGAAAGTTACTGTCAGCTGCCTGTCAGGTGCCAGGATCCACCACATAATGCATGCACTCAGGTCACTCCATAACAAGTACAAATATGACTCTGTCATTGTCCATGTTGGTGTGAATGACCTGAGACATACCTCCCTGGACTACATGAAAAGAGAAATGGAGGAGCCCTCTGATCTTGTAGCCCAGGCAGGTATGACTCTAGCCCTGAGTAGCATCCTGCCATCACCCAGAATGATACCACAGTACAAGGACAAAATGATTGACTTCAACAATTGGCTAAGCTTCTGATGTCATTCTAAGGGGATCCAGTATCTGTCTGCCTGGGATGACATGATCAAAAAACCACAATGCTTTGCCAGAGATGGCCTGCACCTGTCGCCCTTGGGATTCTGGATACTGGCTAAGGATCTTGTCACCCCTATAGTGCCTTTTTTAGGCAAGATTCAAATGACAAATTCACCACTATAACAGGTACAAGCAAGCAAAATCTGAGGGTAATGCTACTTAATGCTAGAAGTCTAAACCTCAAAATGCACTCACTTAAGGCACTCCTTAAAATGGAGAACATCAACATCTGTGCAGTGACAGAGACCTGGTTCAAGACTCCAGAGAGCACCCCTGCATTACCAGGCTACAATTCATACCACACCTTTTGGCCACCTAACCTGGACAGAAGCACTAAAGGTGAAGGCGTGTCCATATTCATTATGGATAGCCACACCTCCAGGCTAGTTGCTCAGCATACTGCATCTGAGATTATCCAAGTGCAACAAACTCTGGGCAAGACCGCAATCCAAATTGTAGCTTGCTACAGATCCCCCACCATGCCCCAGGATTCCCACTCCTCATTTCCTGATACACTGGAAAATATTAGGGTACAACCTAACACCCTAATAATGGGTGATTTCAACTACCCCACCATTAACTGGGAAAACTACTCATGTACCAACTCTTGTGCTCAATGTTTCCTGGAATTCATAAATTCCAATGCCTTGGATCAACTTATCCACACCCCCACCGGGGCAGCAATATCCTAGACCTGGTCATTACCAACATAGGCAACCAGTGTTCCACACCAGAGGTCAATTCCTCATTGGTCAGATCCCACCACAAGTAAATCACCCTAGACATCCACATCCCACCCCCACCCCCCATTAGGGAAACCGCTGTGAAAACTTTCTCTAAAGTCAACTTCATGCTTCTTAAGACAGAAGTGGCAAACTTCACAACACCCATGCTGACGGACAATAGAGGTCCGACTGCTGAATCCTATACAATTGTACTTTATAAGCACTTACATGCCTGGATCGTGCAATCCCTAACAGAACCAAGATGCTATCCTCCAAAAAAAGGAAGCCAATCTGATGGTCCCCTGCTATAAACAAACTCTACAACAGAAGAAAGAAACTGTTGCAAAAAAGAATAAAATCCCATGATTGGAGGAACTCCATGGTCAGCTTCAGTAAGAATCTGAGATCCCTCATAAAATCCTCCAAAGCTAGTTATGAAAATAAAATCACCACTGATTCTAAAGACAACCACAAAGCATTCTATAGCTATGTCAAGAATCTCAGTGGCAACACTCAGATCTGTTCTGAGTTACAGCACAATGACACTAAATAAACAGACCCAACTGATATTGCCAACATCCTGGCAGATAGGCTCAGTGCTAACTTTACCCCTCTCTCTCATCCCCTAAAGGGCCCATCTCTATACCAGAAGAATGCAAAGTTCCTGTAATCATGGCTGCACAGGTAAAAAACACTCTCCAAAGCCAAGAACATGGCATCCATTAGACCTGACAACATCCCAGGCTGTATTCTACATGAACAAAAGAATAAACTGACACCCCACCTAAGTACCGTGTTCAATCATAGCCTCACCTCAGACTTTGTGCCCACTAAATGGTGCACAGCAATAGTTATCCCACTCCACAAAGGTGGAGCCACCACAGACCCTGGGAACTACCACCCCATTAGCCTGACAAGCTTGGTCTGCAAGGCTATGGAACATATCATCATGGAACTTATAAACAATGACATTAGTAACCTCCAAACTCTGGACCCTACACAGTTCAGGTTTGTAAAAGGCAGATCATGTCTCCTAAACCTGATAGCCTTCGTTGAAGAGGTCACCAAAGCCGTAGATGAGGGTAAGGTGGTTCACACAGCCTATCTAGATCTCGTCAAGGCTTTCAATACCATTCCCCACTCTGGAATTATAGATAAACTCACTAAACTAGGTATAAATCCCTATGTCACAAGATGGGTTGCCAACTGGCTCACTGACAGAACCCACACTGTGAAAGTAGCAGACTCTAAATCCAACTTCAGACCAGTGACAAGTGGAGTACCACAGGGTTCAGTCCTAGGTGCTCTTCTGTTTGGTATGTATTTCTCTGAAGTACAGGCTAACACAGAAGGTCTTTGGCTAACAAAGTTCACAGATGACTGCAAACTCGGAGCCATAATCAAAACTCCTAACAATGTGGACATCCTACAAAGGGCCTCACTGAGACAGATGCCTGGTGTCAAAGCCATGGCCTCAAGCTCAGTGCTAAAAAGTGCATTGTCATCCCTTTTGCTAAAAACTCTGTACCCATGAACTACCACATAGGAGGTAGTCTACTTAACACCATACATTATGATAAGAGACCTTGCGACACAGGTGGACAGTAGTCTCTCTTTTGATAATCACATCACCGCAGTAGTCAAGAAATCCTTCCACGTGGCACACTTCATCACAAAAGGTTTCTCATCCAGGAAAAAAGAGGTCATTCTTCCCGTCTACTCATCACTCATTAGACCCGTTATAGAGTACAATGCCCCTTTTGGTATGTACCTCACAAGACATCTACAACAACCGGAAAAGTCACAGAAATACCTCACAAAGAGGATTACTGGCCTCAAACAGATGCCCTATGCTGACTGTCTCAAAAAACTCCAGCTTTACTCTGTCACATATTGCCTACTCAGAGGTGATCTCTGCTTAACATATACATCTATGTCAAACCCAGAGCTGCTGGACATGCTCCACTTAAAGAAATCCCAATTCCTCCGAGCTAAACGCTCTAGGGACCTAAACCTTGTCACCACAATAAGCAGAACAGAACATGCTGGAGGGATAGATTCCTGTCCCAGAGACTTCCCATACTCTGGAACAAACTACTTATCTATATCAACCAAAGCTCCTCATTAGCACTCTTCAAGAAAAATCTTGATGATTGGATGGGAGATAGAGAATTCACCCCGGGAATCACTTCTGTGGCTCTGCTTGACAGGGGCACAAGAAAATAATTTTCTTGGGTGGCAAAAGCCAGGGTACTGTTTGGCTAGGCTTATATAGGCCCTAGGGCTAATAGCCTAGTACCTATCTATGAACCTATGAACCTATACAGGTGCCAAACCACAGATACATTTCCTGTTCTCCATCCAATTGTCTAACTTACACTTGAATTAGATAAGAGGGGAACTCTGCTTCACAAGGATGGGGAGTCTGTTCCAGAGAAGTGATAGTCCTTATCTTTGGTCAACTAGTACCCTAGACACAAGGTCTCCAAAGTGTCCCTCCCACACCACCCAGTGCCCCATCCTAGTTTATCTACACCATCCAGATTACTGGAAAAGTGTCCCTCCTAGAGCAGCACCCTAAGAGGCCAACTAGTTGGCCTATGCCTAAGGCCAGCTATGCCTGGGATACATACCTGTCTCTCCAACTGGTCCTTTTTATATCAGAGGTAAGGTTTAAGTCTTTATAATGGATAATCCTGATGCTGTTTGTTTTGTGGATATGTAGGAGTTCCATAAAGGTGTGTTGTCAATATGATAGTTACCAGTGGTGAGTGACTTCCCGAAGGATACTGTTATGCATTTCTTATCATTTAGTTTTAGTCCATGGCTCTTACACCATTTATTTGTCTGTGTCAGCTCTTCCTGGTGAACATTTGTGTTGGTGGGATATTCTATGACTGCTCTGAAAATTTAGTCAGCCCGAGGCCATTGACATTGGTCTTGGCTTCAGAAATGTAAATGCCAAAAAGGAGTAGTCCCAGGGCAGATCCCCAAGGGATTCAGCTTTTGGCTGGCCTCTTTGTAGAGGTGGACTCCCCAATTCTAAATTCTTGAGTTCTGTCTTTGAGCCAGCTGGCTATCCACCAGGTAACATAAGGGTTTATACCTAACCTCTTGAGTTTGTCAACAATGCCTAAGTGGGGTTTTGTGTTAACTTAATTGGCCAGGTCAAGGTAGGCAATGTGAACAATTTTACCCTCATCCGTTGGTTTGGTGACCTCCTCAGAAAAGTCCACCAGGATGAATAGCATGACCTGCCCTTGACAAAACCAAATTGTGTAAGGTCCAGTGTCTGGAGGTTTCCTATGCCATTATTGATCATTCCCATGATAATTCTTTCCATGGCTTTGTATATGAGACTAGTGGGAGTTACAGATGTGTAGCTTCCAGGGTCTATAGATGGCCAGCCTTTGTGCAGAGGGTTGACTGTTGCTATTCTCCATTCTTGAGGCATGAAACCTGTTTGGGGGCTATAGTAAAATACCAGTTCCACAAAATCTGACCGGTCATGTTTCATGCCATTTAGAAGGCAACCTGGGATATTGTCTGGGCCCATTGATGCAGTATTCTTGGCCTTAGAGAGAACATTAAGGACCTGTTCCCTAGTGATAGTAGGAGCTAGCTATATTTGATGGTATTGTCTGAGGGAAGGTTTGGAGGAGAGGGGTAAAGTTGTAGCTGAATTTGTCGGCCAGTAGCTTTAATATCTTCTGTCTTGGTATAGGTGGCTCCATTAATAATGAGCTCAGAACACAATTGTGTATAGCCTTTGAGGCTGTGGGAATAGCTAAAGTATGCTTTGTGGTTGCCATTGCCTTAGCATGGGAGGACAAATTTTCCTAAAATTTGACTTTGGTAGATGTTATTTACCCTCTGAGCTGTTTGTTTAGTTTGATGAGAGTGCTTTTATCCTGCTGAGTGTTGCACCTCCTAATTTTTGCCATGATTTTCTTCCTCCTGTTATACAGCCTATTGATGTGCTTCCACCAGGGTGGCTTTTTTTAGTTAATTCTGTACATCTTCCTGGTGGGTACAGCTGCTTCTATGCAGCTATTAACATGTTTGTACAAGGTTTCTGTGAACAGGTCTGCATAGGCAGCAGTGTTCTCAGGGTTTATGGGGACTTGAATTTTTTCCAGGTTCTCACTTAATAGTAGGAGGTTAGCCTTAGAGTAGTTCCTGAATATTCCAGGGTTAGCTGGGATTCCAGACTTTATTTTTACTTCATAGGAGGCCATTTTATCTGACCTTACCATGGAAGACATTACACTAGGGGGTGTACAGCACTCTCCCATATTAGTGATCATCAGATCCAGTACGTTTGCAGTCCTGATCAGTGTATTAACTATCTGATCCATTGAGTTTATGTTTACAAACTCTAGGAGTCTCTGTGCCTGCATTTTTGGTGTTGCATATGATTCCCAGTTAATAGTTGGGTGATTAAAGATACTTATAAATATGGTCTTGGGTTGGATGGTGATTGTTTCCACTAAGTTTAAATACATGTTATGGGTTTCCTGGGTCATAGAGGGGCTTGCATGGAAGTGGTATATGATTTTGTCTATGGTGATTTGAACATGAAGAAAATCAAGTGCATTGCCCTGTTTGACCAGTCTTGAAGTATATTCATTTTTATGTAGACTTGAGAGACCTTCACCTTTAGTCCCTGTCTGTGTAGTTGTTGGTCTAAATGTGTGGAAGGCATTATAGCCCTGCACTGCAGTGTGCTTTCCATAGCTTTAAACCATGGGGGGGATTCACGAAGCCTCCATGTAAGGCTTACACGGAGGCTGCAGTGTAACTGAGTGATGTCAGCATGCTCTGCATATTCATGAGAGCATGCTGATACACTCCAAAGCCTTACACGGACCGTGTAAGGAGGAAGGGGGCGTGTCAATACTGTGAGGCACGTAAAGGGACACGCCCACAGAGGAGCATCCCAGCCAATTGTACACACCCACGAGCTTGCCTAAGTAAATGTCAACAAACACAATAGAACACATGTCCCCACAGACAATAAACATATAAGCATAAAACTGAGCTTTTAATATTTTTTTTAATTATAAACGTTTGCCCCCAAGTGCGCTCGTTTGCGCGGGTGTGCACTTCGCTTAACCACAGTTAGCAGTCTGTGAAGAAGCTCATAAGCTCAGATTATGCAAAACAAGGCAAGATGAAATAGCGTAGTGGTAGGCATATTGTCTCATGAGTGGCAAGCAGGGTTTGAGTCCCAGCCCCACCAAATTTTCTTTTTTTCATAAATAGGCATGAAACAAACCCCTGACACACATGTAGAGATATATAATGATATTATTTATGTAAAATATCACGAAATGGGCTATCCACATAATATAAATATGAGACAATTAAATAAAATGAATGCAGATTTGCTAAGAGTTGAGCTATGCTGCAACAAGCTGAGTATGTGTCCTTATAGGTGAGCGGTGGGTCACCATGTACAAACAAACTGCCCGTAGCTGAGCTCCGCTATGCCACGGTACAAACGTGTGCCAGTAGCTTATCTGAGCACAATATGCGTGCAAAAAGGTAAATAATGCTGCAAGTAGGTCACCCCATATGCGCGATGCACACCTCCGCGCAAACACGCTAAACGGTGGGCACTATTGAGCAAGCTGGATTAAAGCTGCCTTTACTCAGAGACATCCACTAGCCAGTCTAGACAGACATGAGCAAAACAAAAAGCTAAGCTGAGACTTGAACCCAGGATACCATACACCATAGTCGAAGTACAGAAGCACTAGGCCATGACATTTGTACTGGGAAATGCAGAAATAACATCTATATAGGAATGAATGCAAAGGAAAGCATGACAAAGCAGGTTTTGTGAAGCTGATACATTTCCAAACTGGCCAATCACACATAAGTGTGGGAAAAACGGCATATATAAGCACCATAGGTGGGAATACACAGCATAACTGATTGTGGAAAGTACCTGCAGTCAGAATGTCAGGAGTAGGGGAGGGCAGTTGCTCCCGAGCACAGCGGTGGGGCATTGAGGAGTCCAGATACATGGTCTGGCTCCTTGTCCATGATCACGAGGTCAAACTCATGCAGGGCCAGGTCTCGTGGGGAGCGTATCGTGCGGAGGCATGGGACCAGTTGGCTCGTGACCTCACCAGTGCCACTGGAATTCCTCAGACTGGTGAGCAGGTCCATCATCATCATGCGGACCTGAAGCAACATAAACAGGACCTACTGACCCGGTGGACCCAGGAGGCCCGTCAAATGCCCAACGCCCCACTACTGAGTAAGTAACATTAAATCATTTATTAAGAAAGAAAAATAGCTGATAATATGTAGATGTGTTTACCAATAGCATTACACTTATTTTACAGCTGCAGGTGTACGGACCGCGAATCGCAGAGCCCATGCCACTAGGCTCCTGCGATTGCACCACCAGGCAGGTTAGTGGACCTCTCTTTGTAACTGTACAAAATAAATTGCCTGTCAGCTTGTAAAACAGTGCAGTGTAGTGAGTTACCATAATGAAATGGAAATAACAGTGAAAGAGAGAATCTGCTAGATGCACATAACCTGCAGTAGCCAGTGTATTACAGACACAGAAGATCAGTTAAAGTGAAGTGTGAATAATATTCCCCCCGTTTAAGCTGTGAAGCCAAACACAAGTGAGACTGTTGGAAAGGATAGTTGTAATTATGTAAAACACACCAAGAAAGCATAGAATCCTGTGCCAGTCTTAATCGTAACTATAAATAAGTGAGTGTGTGTGAAAGAGGCATGTCTCCAGCACAAAGCTTGAATTAACTCCCGAATAAAGCATTCTACAGTCAGTAGAGCATGAAAAAAGTGAGAGAGGCACAGAAAATATAACTCGGTCAGAAAGATGTGTGTCCCACAGGTTGGATATGTATCTGTACCTAAGTATTATGCACATAAGAGTAGTTTGTATGCAATAACAAACATCCACAGTTGCCCAGAGCCATAGAAATGGAAAGTAGCAGGATGCTGTAACTGAACAGAGGCAGATCTGAATATGTAGAAATAGAAATGCAATGATATGAATGTAGCAGTAACTGTCCCATCACCAACATGCATATGTTTGCAGATAGGAAAGTGTAGCTAGACCTGTAGTGTGCATATATCTGCAGCTATTAGTAAATCACAGCTATGTATATGTAATTGCAGTTGTTAATGTAATATTTCTCTACCCCACCCTAAATCCACCAATAATCCATCACGCATGAAATGGGTATGTGTACTTGCAATTAATTTCCATGGACATGTGTCCTGTTGACAATTGTCCTGTTGGTTCTTAAATATTTGCATGATTGACGATGCATGTGCCCAGTTCATACATCCGAACCTGATGGCCTGTTGCCATCAATCAACCCTGCATGCTGTGTGAATGTGTACTGTTGTTGAAATAATGCATGTGTTATGCCTGCTGTTTACTGTTCCAAATATATGGGTGTTTGGTTAATGAGAATACGAATGCATGCTGTTACAACTATTTCTGCATGGTACTGTCTGCCACTAATACACACCATTCTAAATTATTATCAAACACAGAACGACAGGGAAGGTGGGTCCCAGCAGACCCACCTCTCCCACCTCAGCTGGCGACTGCACCTGGCACTAGTGCCCAGGCCGGACCCTCCTCCGGTGGCCCTGTGCCACCTGCGGGTGGAAGCGCTGCAGGGGATGGGGCTCGTCCCCCCTCTGCAAGCATGGCCGGAGGAGACTGTCCACTCACTCTCCGTGGTGTCCTGACTGTGGTGCGTAGGGAGATCAGGCAGTCTGTGCTTGATCCCCTACATCAGCTCGAGGCACGGGTGGCACAACTGGCGGGCGTGCCCGCTGCCCCACCTACACAGCCCCCAGCACAGCCCCATCCTGGGCAGTGAAGGCACAGTGGCAACTGCCTATGGGTGGGGATTTCAGTTCCACTGTTGCCATCTGTGGGCTCATGGGCTCTGGAGTTCCCAACATCCGTCCCCGTCAAATGTGTATCCCCCCACATGTGTCATGCACCAGCCCTGTATGCGTCTTGTATGTCTTGTCTGTGAACCTCCCCAATCTACCTCCCCAACTATATCTACTACCTGTACCTGACATACCACTCTCCCCTGAAAAAAAAAAAAGGGCACTCTGTTCCCGCAAAAAAAATATGCCCCATACATAGCTGCCCATTTCGCAGACATGTCTGCTGGACATGTAAAGTTGAAATTACGATTGGCTATACAACACATGTCGTTGTCCTCACCCCTCTCTCAGGGGTGGAAGGCTTCAAATTCTACACCAAATTACATATGTAGGCACAGCTGTTGCTGACAAAGAAATGGGCAGCTATAGGCCTTTCCTACACCCTTCCTGCAACTCCCGAGCTTGTTCTCCTACTGTCCTACCTCTTAGTGACCCCTTTTTCACCACTTTCCTGTCTCCCCATTTTCATTTCTTTAAAAGAAATTAGCGCGGGTGTGCGCATAAGTAAGCACTGTTAAGCAGTTGTAAGCGGGTGTGTGCGAAGCTAAACGGCAGTGTGCATGAGTGAGCTCCGCCCAAAACAGCGCTAACCCACTTACAACTGCGTAAAAGTGCTTTAGTCACTCTGAATGACAAGGCCTGTAGTCTGCTCAGGAGAAAAATAAAATCCCACTGTCAGTCCCGAACCCAGGACCTTGGAAACACTAGTCTGCATGACTTACCACTAAGCCATGACTGCTATACAAGAACACTGAGCTAATAAAAATATATCATGCAATAGTAAGGATTAATGTAAAGTGAATTTAAGATGTGTAGTACACAAAGTATGTCATGAATATTTACTGAGAAATGTAGTGGATTCCTACAATAGTAGTGTGTGAACAGACAGAGAGAAGCTACTTGGTAGCTGCTAGGTAATAATGTCACTGTAGCACCTTGCAAGCCATACACATACTCACAGCAGGATAATCTACAACACAGCCTGAACTCTGAGAGAGATACTAACCTTTACACTCACAGAACACTGTCCACAGCATACCAGCATGGTCCCTGCCCTCACAATCTGAAAGGGCAAGGCCTATCTCACCTACCTTTTTATAGCACTGTCCTGCTAACAATTGGTGCAGAGGCCATCACATGGACATATACAGATACCTATAAAAGCATCCTGGACTCCCAGTCCACACATGCAATACTTTCATTGCACTGTCTCCAGGGAGGGAGAGAGAGAGAGAGAGAGAGAGAGAGAGAGAGAGAGAGAGAGAGAGAGAGAGAGAGAGAGAGAGACCAAAAAAAAAATACCTCAAGCTGAGCGTGGACACAAACAACTTGAAGCTGTCAAGCCGGACAAGCAGCAGCAGGACATACAGGAACAGTAACACAATCATTCCTGACAAACATAGGTAATGTAAAGTAAAACGTTAATAGTCTACATACCTGTGAAGACTCCATATATGTGTTTCTGGTCTCATTCTATATGTATAAGAAGATGTGCACAGGGTAGGGGACATATGTCAACTATCAGTGAAGGCTGTACATACATATGTATGCGAAGGCATCTATGTGCACATATCAATGTAGGTCGTACTGCAATGTGCAATGTAGGTTTCACAGTATGTATGTTTACCAGTATGTTAGTGTGTGTATACAGTCCTTTAATTGAACATGCTTATAAAAATATCTATCACATGTATATGTATTTATGTATGTATGTCAATATATGTATGTACATATATATATATGTATGTATATATATATATATATATATATATATATATATATATATATATATATATATATATATATATATATATATATATATATATATTATGCATATCTGTATACATAGATAGAGAGGGATGTGGGAATACATAGACAGATATAGATAGAATATGTACATGCATATATATATATAATACACACATACATATACACATATATGTAGATACATATACATACACAGATTGGACTTTCAACAGATATGCCAGTATATGAGTATCTCACACTCACCCTGTCCCACACCCTCTCCCACTCTCAACCCCTTGCTGTCTCACTCCTCCCCTCCCCATATCTATAGCAATAAATGTACATCTCTATATATATGTAGATATGTATACAGACATATGTATATATATATACATATATATATATATATATATATATATATATATATATATATATATATACATATATATATATATATATATATATATATATAGATATATATATATATATATATATATAGATATATATATATAGATATATATAGATAGATACATCTCCATATATAGATACATATACATATATATATATATATATATATATATATATATATATATATATATATATATATATATATATATATATATATATATATATATATATATGTAGGGAGAGACAGAGAGAGTGAGAGAGAGAGATCTATACTGAGTGAGGCACATGTGTACAGATGTATTGCAACAGGTGCCTGGTGACAAAGGCATGCAGTGAACACCAGTGTCAATACCGGAGTAACATACCCCCATTCCATGTCATCTACACCAGTAACCACCACAGATGTGCTTGGCTGCCCACCATTGCATGTGCAGACTCCCCATCAGTATATATCACACATACCCCTGCTGAATGTTATGCAGATAGGTCACATGCCGTATGAGACACCCTTGAGTCTCTGTAGTGTGGCAGCGTATGACATATGTTGGAGACACCTGATCCCCTTGGTGAGGTACTACTGTGGTCTCTCCAGCTGTTGTACATGCCGGGTGAGGCCCATACCACATGGGCCATTGTACTCAATCATGGGCATGATAAGGGAGGAGCATGGTGTAGAATGACCCCCTCTGCTCTGGATGTGACACCTGACATGCTAAGGTGGCCAAGGTAGAAAGTTTTCATAATCATGTCGTCAATGTGGATGTGAAATGAGAGGTCACCATCGACCTGGATACCTATGTGTCTGTTCAACTTGTCTGTACCCAGTGGGTGACTGTCTATGTGATATGTTGTGTGTACATTGATGTCCCCAAAGGTGATGACTATACAGCACATGCCAGTCAGTGTTAGGCCATGATCCTAGCAGCAGCTGTCCGTGACAGTGTGTCTCGCCTGTAGGATGTGTGTGTCAGTTGGTGTATCCACTATGGCACCTACCATGCAGTCATCTGGTAACATTGTCATCCACAACCCTCCCATGTTGGCTTCCACATCTGAGAAGTAAATGCCAAATGAGGCTTCCTAGGTCAGAGGCCTGTGGGATACGACTCCTGAGTGCCCTTGACTTTGACATGGATCTCGCAATACCAACTGTATGGATGCTGTAGTTTAACCAGTTTGCTACCCAGCATGTGACATATGTATTAACATGTAACCTGATGAGCCTGTGTATGATGCCTGAGTGGGGTATTGTGCTGAAGGCCTTAGGCAAGTCCAGGTAGGCTGTATGTACTGCATTCCCAGCAACAATGGCTGTAGTGACTGAGTAGATAAAGTCAGACATGTTCAAAGGGCAGCATCAGCCCTACAGAAAGCCAAACTGTGTGGGAGCAAGTGTCTGTATGTCCGCAATGTCGCCGTATTTTAGTTCCATAATGATCACTTCCAGAGCTTTGCAGACCAGGCTGGTCAGGCTTATGTGTTGGTAGTTCCCTGGGTCTGTAGAGAACCCACCTACAACTGCTTAAAAGTGCCTTAGTCACTCTGACTGACAAGGCCTGTAGCCAGCTCAAACGCAAAATAAAATCCCACTGCGAGACCTGAACCCAGGATCTTGGAAACGGTAGTCTGCATGACCTACCAGTAAGCAATGACTGCAATACAAACAAACCTGAGCTAGAACAAATATATCATACATTAGTAGGAAAGCATGTAGACGGAATAAAACATGTCTACCATACAAAGCATGTTATGTGTAGACACTGTTAACTGTAGGTGAGTTCTGCAATAGTACAGTGTAAACAGAAACAGACATGTTAGCTGGCAGGTACTAGATATCAACATTACTATAGCAGCTTGCAAGCCACACACATAATAACAGAGGGATGACCTACAACACAGTTGGAAATATGAGAGAGATACTGACCTTTACACTCACAAAACAGTGTCCACAGCATACCAGCATGGTCCCCGCCCATAATATGTGAAGGGGCAACGCCCATTTCAGATAACCTCATATAGCACTGTCCTGAATTCACAGTGAGAACTGCAATCAGTACCCAACTGGCTGCATGCATTCAGCAAATGCTGGCTAACAATTGGTGCACAGGCCATCACATGGACATACACAGATACGTATGAAAGCATCCTGACACACAATCCACACATGCAATACTGTCATTGCAGTTGGAGAGGGGAAGCAGTACAGGTGCAGCAAGCATTCACTCAGTTGGAATATACACATCCATGGACCAGCAGCAGCAGCAGCATTAGCATCAGCATCAGAAGCTGAACACACACACACACACACACACACACACACACACACACACACACACACACACACACACACACACACACACACACACACACACACACAGACACCTGCAGGACCACCAGAAGCCACCGTAACACAGCAGTGTTGCCAAATCCTAGGTAATGTAACTCTGAAACCTAGTACTGTGAATAGTGTGAAGCTGCCATATATGTGTTAGTGGTCTGTGTCAGTATGTATATGAACATGTGGATAGGACAGGGGACATATGTCAACTATCACTGAAGGATGGATATACATTTGTATGTGAAGGCATGTCTGTGCACATATCAATGTCAGTCATACTGCAGCGTACAATGGTGGGTTAACAGCAATGCACATTTACCAGTCTGTCAGTGTGGGTATGCAGTTCCAAAACATAACATGCTGACTCACATATGTATCATATGTATATGTATGTAAGTCTGTCACTATATGTGTCTACACATGTATAGATATATATATATATATATATATATATATATATATATATATATATATATATATATATCTATACATATTTATATATGACATGCATATTTGTATACAGAGATGGACAGGGATGTAGGCAGACATACACAGATATTTATAGAATATGTACATCTAGACATATGTAAAACACACATTCATATACAGATATGTGGGGATACATGTACCTACACAGATCTGACTATCAACACATATGTCAGCATATAAGTATCACACACTCACCCTGCCAGTCGTCGGGTCAGCAGTGACATCTGCACATGTACATGTGTATCCCCCAAGAGACACACAGGTGCTACATATGGCTGTGTATAATAACGGCATATCTGAGTATCATGTCTAGTATGTGTGCCATATGCTGCTGTAATACCGTTCTGTTAACCATTTCCTGTTTACTTTCAGGAAATGTCGCGACACAGGAATCCAGCCTACACTGCTGCGGAAGACGAAGAACTACACCAGAGCCTGGTGTGGGATTACAACATCCTGTTCTCCCGCACCAGCCAGAATCAGCAGGAGAGGGCAGCAATGTGGCATGACCTTGTCTGCCGGATAAATGAGATTGGCATGCACAATCGGACTTATGAGCAGGTACGTCATCAATGTAGTGATTTGATCCGAAATGTCCGCCAGCATGCCACAGATATCCACAGGCAACAGGTCGTCACAGGGGGTGGGGTGGCCATACACCCCCCCCCTCACCAGACTGGAGGGATTGCTCCTCAGTGTTGTGGCTCCAGCCCAGGAACACCTGCAGCATCAAAAATGCATCATGCTGGAGGCTGGAGCCACACAGCAGCACGATATGGAGCATGCAGGTAATATACCATATGTATACTTCACTGTCTTGTACACTGTTAGTAGATGCATGTGAATGGCGTGTTTGCGGTGTGTATCTGCCACCTCAGTGTGAATGTGTGCATGTGTGCTATGGGTATTAACAGCAACTGCCATTCCAACTGCAACTATTGTAGTATTGAACTGTGGTAATCGCTGTATCAATGGCACAGTTGTGCCCACTTAACGTACTCCTTTCATGTCTGCAGGTCCCTCCGGTGTCACATCAGGGCAGCCCATCCAGGCTGGTGAGTGTGTATTAACAATTTGTAAGATACTTTGGTTAGCGCTAGTCATACTACTGTCTTGCAGTTGTGCTGAGTATTCATAGTGTGTGATGTGCATGTGTGCATGTGTGCATGTGTGCATGTGTGCATGTCGTGGCATGTGCCTGTGTGCATGTGTGCACGTCTTGGCGTGTGCATGTGTGCATGTGTGCATGTGTGCATGACTTGGTGTGTGCATGTGTGCATGTGTGCATGAGTGCATGTGTGCATGTGTGCACTTCCTGACATGTGCATGTGTGCATGTGTGCATGTGTGCATGTCCTGGTATGTGCATGTGTGCATGTGTGCATGTGTGCACGTCTTGGCGTGTGCATGTGTGCATGTGTGCATGTGTGCACGTCATGGCGTGTGCATGTGTGCATGTGTGCATCACAGTTAACATTGGGTACAGATTGTAAACCATGGTTCCTGTCTTCTCCCCACAGGTTCTGTTGCTGCTCTGGTGTCCTGCAGCAGAGAACCTGAATCTGGTACCCCTGGTATGGATGATGATGACACCTGTGTAATGGCACAGGAGGGTGTGTCGGGGGCGGTCACTGGTCAGCCAATTGACAGTACACAGCTGTCCACACCATCGATGCGCACAGTAGTCCTGCTGATACATCCCCTGTCATCAGTGTCCCTAGGTGATGGACAGGTTGTAGCGGGCATAGACCAGGGTGATGTGGTGGCTGTGGTAAATGCATCCCCACACAGCATCCATGGGCATGGTCCCGAGGTGCTATCACAGATACAGTTGCCCATGGGTTCTCGGGGGAGTATCCATGAATGTACAGCCCCTGGCAGGCGTGCCCACAGAGGAATGTCTACCTCGGCTATGTTCCGGGCTGTCATGCAGGCACAGTCTCGTATGGAAAGGTACACCAGGCAAGGTCTGAGGGAGCTGAGAGCATGTCGTACCGCCATGACAGACAGTATGCTTGACATTGCGGATGCTATCCACAATTTCACCGACGTCATAGACCGACATTGTGGGGACATATTACAGCAGGTCCACAACGTCATGTCCATGAGCCAGGGCAATGGTGGATGGTTGCGGCATCGATGTGGCCGCATGCCAGCAACCACTGCTGCTGGCAGTCGTCGCGGATGACAACAGACCCGCAGCCACACACATAGTGCCAGCAGCAGCCCCAGCAATGCTGGGTCTGTGCTGTCATCAGACCAGCCCAGGAGACCACGTGCACATGTCTCTGGACAGGCCCGACAGGGACCCGTGTCCAGTCAACATACCCCTGCTTCCGATGACAGTACCCAGTCAGGGTTGGTACCGGATACAGTCCGTAGCACCCCTGCCAGGCACAGGTACCGTGTCCGTGGCCACAGACACTGATCTGTATGTCCTGGCAGGTGCAGTCTGTGGCTGTCCACAACAACTAGTATATGGCAGCCATGTGGTGGTACTGTGTGCATGCATACACACATGCAACTGTAACACAAGTAGGGCTACCGCACACATGCACACACCGCAGCAACACCGGCACACCCCCTCCATTTGTCCCTCACATACACACGCACACATACATGTCAATTGGTGGTATCAGTGGCTGGCTCAGGCATGCCTACTCCACACCCTGTGCATGTGATGAAACTGTGCCACCACCTGCAATCTCTAACATCAGTGCAGGTGCAGGGTAACATGTCGCTGATGCACAGGGTGACCACATAGGACTGTAATGATGGTAACGTGTATTACAGTACAGTGTGCTGATATGGTTGTGTGTATATCCCAGCATGCCTGATGCAGTAACTGTATGACTGTCCTGGATCATTACATACACCCATTGTAGGTACCATAGTGTGACAGATGCACATCCTTGCATACTGCTGTGAGGTTGTCAAGTGATAGCCACATACATAGGTAGCACAGGGGGGAGGGTATCTTGATAACTGTGTAGTACCACTGTCATTGCTATTACACTACATATGACTTACCGTGTCTGTTAACATGGACATATGCATAGTTCATTCCTGGGTACATGTTCACAGTACCGGGATATTCCAGTGTAACCTCCTGGTATTGTTATGCCGTATATGTTGTGCAATGGTCCACCTCCAGCCATACATACTGTAGTGGTGTTTGCATGCATGTTTGCTTGACATTCCCTGGAACACTGCTATCACTTGCCAAGTAGGTGTACAGACCCTCTGTGGAGGCATGCCGACATCTGCAGACTTCACTATCTGTGTGTCGCTGTCCCACCTGGCTGAACACACATGTCCGCCCTGGTCGCATAGACGGTGCCTGTGACACCTTGCATGAGCCGTACCTGGCTTGTGGCCACATGTGCAGTCATTGATGGCAATGCTAGAACATTGGGAGGATGACACACACACATACCCACCTGCTGTAGGTTGATCCCTACTGGCCCTGTGTGGGGGTAATCCCCACACCAGTCACAGTACCGTGGTAGCATGTGTGAGGGTAACTTGGGTATCACCTCTGTGGTGCAGTCGTGGCAAATGTTGCTCATGTGGTGATGACACAGCTGCCACATGTATGCAATCCACACACTCCCCTGGCCATGGATGGAACACACATGTGTGGGATGCTAACACATAGCTGACCTGGGGACTGAGCAGTGTGAGGACAGTGGTGCCATACCCTGTCAACTGTTATGACATACTACAGTGACAACAACTGTAACATTCTGGCATACACATGCACTGGCAGATGTCCACACACATGGACACATGGACCATACTTGGGGGCCCCAAATTGCATTCCACCTCGGCATCACGCACATCCACAGATGGCACACAGACATACGATAGGATGAACAGAGTACATGCCACACATGGCACATACATCGTGTGTGCCAAACACCGACAGGCTGCAGGGATACATGACAGATGTGCTACAGCTGTGCCAGGCACCTCTCCTGGCTGTTGCAGTGTTGTGCTGTGGAACAAGCTGTGAAGGGTGGCTGTCACAGTGCTATGCACGTGGGCCGGTATTGTGTGCTGGGGAAGACAAAGTGAATGTTGGTGCCAGCTTGCATGTGTCACCCATGGTCCTTTCTATATTGCCAAGGCTGGTGTTACAAACATAATGGCCTTTGATGCAGGGTCAACATTACATGGACACCTCCACAGGTACTACATGTGATCAAATTCATACAGTCATGCTGCACAGCACCAGCAGAGTACAACACAGGTTGTATGCACTGGACACTGTCCTCAGCATGGTAGACTGCAAGATATGGCCACCATCCCCTACAGTGTGCTGCACTGCCTTCATGTGCATAGCCTGGCACCCACAACACTGCCATACACAGGGTACACACCTTTCCTACCCGACAACACTGGGAATATGACAGACTCCACATATGTCACCATATAGCTGTGCTGCATCCAGCAGACCACTGTGTGTGAGCATTAGTGTAGCAACAACACAGTACCTGACAGATTCCTAACATGCAGTCACTGCATTGCGGTGGTAATACATCAAAACACACACACAACAGCCGGGGACATGCCTCACATGCTCAACCAACACTTGTGGTGTATAGGCCACTGAGCAGTTGTGTAACCCCCACTGTTAGGATGTCACCATGTACATCTCACACAGTACATAGACATACCACATGCAGCCACTGCACAGTATGACTTGGCCATACTGTTATGCCATGAGAATGACATGTCTGCACCTGAGCCATGTGTCAGAAACATGGATACCATTTCCAGTCACAGTTATATATGTGTATGGGGCACACACATACATACTGTGTGCATGTCCGTTACTGGTCTGTGCAATGTCATGCATTGATGTGTCCCTCACCCACACGTGCATTCTGTGGGACACACACACACGTGAGATGTGTGTGTTATGGATACATAACAAACTGTGCTCCAACAGTGGTATGGGACACAGTAGCACAGTGCACTGTATGCATAAATGTCCTGTCTGCCCTGTTTGTCTGTACATATGGTGTGGTGTTATCATCTGTGTCTCCTGGGGGAATATGCATCATGTGATGTATTGTCCTAGTTGCCAAAATGACATGATTAGCCACACTTGCAATTACACACACCCTACTATCCCCACAGAGACACACACACTTGCAGGATACAAACCCATACCTGAGTACATCATGATACACAGGGGTGGTGCATTAGCACAGCACACTATTCCAACTGCTGGTAAGTTCTAATACCTGTCCTTCACCTGTTGAGCGCTGGCATCGTCAGTGTTTGTAAAGGGGAATGTGCATGATGTGGTGTGTTCCCATGTGTGACAAAACTGGACTGTGTCATACGGATGTACACAAATTCAAACACCCCACATTAAAACACACACACTTGCCATTTCATGGATTCAAACCCCTACCTAATTATGTTATGACTCTTGACAGTGACGCATTAGCTGAGCGCGCTATACGGATTACTGTGACATGTACTGTCTTCCACTGTACTTGTAGTGTGCTGACATCATCACTATTTGCAAAGGTGAATTTGCTTGCTGTAGTTCCTTCCCCTACGTGACAAAATGCACTTTACTTTTACACAAAGTTTCCCATAGACAAACACCCCTCATTCAAACACACACACACACACACACTTGCTGGATTCAAACCCCTACCTAACTATGTTATGACTCTTTTTTTTTCACTAAATATTTTTTTTATTATTTCAAATAAGATGTCTTAAACATTACATGAAATAAAGATAAATAACATATTTACAATTCTAAAACATTACTAACTTCAAACCATTATATAACTATTTACATTGGTGTCTATGCAAATAACATTGAAATTCTATATTATGTAAAGTTAGAAACATAAGATGATATATCTTCTTCGATATTTTCAAGTATTTCCAGTACTTTCATCCAAGAGTAATAGTAAGAAGTAGATCTTTTAGTTCTGTTCTTCACTGTTAATATTTCCATGTGAGCAACTGTTGTTGTTAAAGTCTCAAATTCCTTGAACGTAGGCAAAGCCTCATTTTTCCAGTGTATAGTTATGATTTTACGTGAAATAGCCAATAGTGACCATAGAATTTTAGTGTCTTTTTTTTGGTACACAGTTTGGAATAGGAGAGTTGAATAAAATTAAAGACTTTGTTAATTGAAAATTATCATTATAAACAGTCTGAAAAAAATAATTAATGGATTTCCAGTACATATTGAGACATATACATTCATAAAAAACATGCTGCCAATCTGATTTTATCTTGGTATGGCATCTCCAACATTGATCTTCAATAGAATACATTTTGGCTAACCTATGTGGTGTATAGAAACTTCTATGTAGATATCTCCAAGTGAATAATTGCCAGTATTTTGATAATGTAGAAAATTTGGAAGATTTTAGAATATTACTTTTTTCTTCTTCAACTGGAGGATGTTTGTTTATTAAAGTATAATAATCCCAGTATGATTTTTCATGATAGTTTTTGTTTTTTTAACAATTTTATAGATATTAGACAAATAACCTGTACCCTGATAAGGCTGTTTTGTGATAAGAATAAGGTATTCAATGAGTTTTGGAGCTTCATGTCTAACTGAAGGTTGCATTTGTTCTATTTTATTTATAAGAAAATGCCTTAGATTTTGTAAAACAGCCAATTGTCTTTATTTATATTATAATTATAAATTATCTGTTCCTTTGTTAGAATTTTCCTTTCTCTATAAGTTGATGCCAAAAGAGTAATGTTTCTTCTTTAAGTATATTTATTTTAGATATTTGGAATGTATCTAGAATATTTGGTGTAAAAGCTATAGGGAAAATAAGAAAAATCCAAGAATTAATATTTGGTATTTTGTTTATATATGTTCTGAACACTGAAAGTGTAGAGCTTAGATAGTTTGATGGCAATTTATTAATATTATTTCTTTTCCCTAAAAAATAATCTTTTAACATCCATATAAGGGGTGATGGTATTACTGTTAAGTTGTCTTGTATGTGATTATAATTGATTTCTATGTAAATCTGCTCATGGGCTTGTTTCCATATAGGTGTGTATGAATTATTTAACCATAGTGTTATGTTTTTAATAACAGATGAGGCAATATATAAATCAATATCCGGTAAATTAATTCCACCATCTTCCCAATCTGGCAAATGTTTATTTAAGGCTATACGGGGTTTATTTGGAAACCATAGAAAATTTAAAATTAGTTTATTGTATCTTTGAATAATATATTTGGGAGGTGGCAATGAAAAATTTTGTATTAAGTATAATATTTTGGGAAATATGTTTATTTTAATAAGATATAATCTGTCTGCTGTTGAAAAGATATATTTATTCCAGTAACCAATTGTTTGTTCTATTTTGTCTATTATTTTATTATAGTTAAATATTAGAGAATCTGTTAATTCATTGAGTAGATTTATTCCCAGATATAATAATTTACTTTCTGTTACTATATATTTGGAAAATCTTTTGTTTATATTATTTTTTTTTTTTACAATTACAGGGCATAATTTTAGTTTTGTTTTCATTAAATTTTAAGCCTGAAATATTTTGAAATTTATTCATGGAGTTAAATAGAGCATTCAAAGACTCATTTGCATCTGAGAGAGTTAATAGTATGTCATCAGCAAAGAGTTGGATTTTAAGGTTTAACATTTTATTAATACAAATGCCCTTTATGTTATTGTTTGATCTGATTTGATTTGCAAAGGGTTCTATGAGTAATGCAAATAACAATGGTGATAAAGGGCAACCTTGTTTAGTTCCCTTTTTATTGTTATAGGGCCTGATCTATATGATCCCAGTTTAACATATGCAGTAGATTTTTCATATAGTATTTGGATAAGATTATTAAAATTAGAAGGAAAGTTATATTCTTTTAAAACTAGTGAAAGAAAGTTCCAGTTAACCAAATCAAAAGCTTTATTAATATCTAATGAGATTACATTTAAATTTAGGACTTTATGTTTGCTATAATCTATTAATGTTAGTATTCTTTTAATATTATCTGAAGTATTTCTTCCTTTAATAAAGCCTGTTTGATCTTTGTGAATTAAGAAAGGAAGAAAGTGTTTGATCCTATCTGCGTATATAGCCATAAACATCTTGTAGTCTATATTGAGTAATGATATTGGCCTATATGAGGAACACTGTTTTTCATCTTTATCTGGTTTGATAATTGGGGATATCAATGAATATTTCCAAGAGGGTGGTATATTCAAATCTTTATTGGCTATATCATATACTTTTAATAATAAAGATATGGCTTGATTGGGTATTAATTTATACATTTCTGGTAGCATATTGTCTGGGCCAGGTGCTTTATTTGTCTTGAGCTTTTTAATTTGTGATTTTAAATGTTATGACTCTTGACAGTGACGCATTAGCTGAGCGCGCTATATGGATTACTGCGACATGTGTTGTCTTCCACTGTACTTGTAGTGTGCTGACATCATCACTATTTGCAAAGGTGAATTTGCTTGCTGTAGTTCCTTCCCCTACGTGACAAAATGCACTTTACTTTCACACAGAGTTTCCCATAGACAAACACCCCTCATTCAAACACACACACACACAGACACTTGCTGAATTCAAACCTCTACTTAACTATGTTATGACTCTTGACAGTGATGCATTAGCTGAGCGCGCTATGCGGATTACTGTGACATGTACTGTCTTCCACTGTACTTGTAGTGTGCTGACATCATCACTATTTGCAAAGGTGAATTTGCTTGCTGTAGTTCCGTCCCCTACGTGACAAAATGCACTTTACTTTCACACAGTTTCCCATAGACAAATACCCCTCATTCAAACACACACACTTGCTGGATTCAAACTCCTACCTAACTATGTTATGACTCTTGACAGTGACGCATTAGCTGAGCGCGCTATATGGATTACTGCGACATGTACTGTCTTCCACTGTACTTGTAGTGTGCTGACATCATCACTATTTGCAAAGGTGAATTTGCTTGCTGTAGTTCCTTCCCCTACGTGACAAAATGCACTTTACTTTCACACAGAGTTTCCCATAGACAAACACCCCTCATTCAAACACACACACACTTGCCATTTGCTGGATTCAAACCCCTAACTAAAAATGTTATGACTCTTGACAGTAACGCATTAGTTGAGCGCGCGATACGGATTACTGCGACATGCACTGTCTTCCACTGTACTTGTAGTGTGCTGACATCATCACTATTTGCAAAGGTGAATTTGCTTGCTGTAGTTCCTTCCCCTACGTGACAAAATGCACTTTACTTTCACTCAGAGTTTCCCATAGACAAACACCCCTCATTCAAACACACACACACACACACACACTTGCCATTTGCTGGATTCAAACCCCTACTTAACTATGTTATGACTCTTGACAGTGACGCATTAACTGAGCACGCTATCTGCATTACTGGTATATCTATTCTCTCCTGCTGTACATCAAGGATGCTGACATCATCTCTGTGTGCAGACTGCATTTTACAGCGATGGCAGTGTTGTAATGTTTGCCAAAAGGGACAATTCTCACACCCTTGTAATTGCACACACACTAATACCACACTTGCAGGATTCAAAACCCTACCTAACTAGATTATGACACTAGAGTGAAACACATTAGCAGAGCACGCTATACAAATTACTGGGAGGGTCCCTTCCCTGTCTGTACATATAGGGTGCTGACATCATCTGTGTTTACAGGGGGAATATGCGTGTTGTAGTAGTTCACAGCAGGGACAGTTCTCTTACACATACAATTGCACACACCATACCAGTATCTTTTGCTCTGGCAGTGTTTGTGCTACGTTATTTCCATAGCGTCCCTTATCTCTATGAACAACTTCTGGGATTTCCAGTATTAACACAAACACATGCCAGATATGTGTGCTCATCTGCTGAACTGTGAAATGGCCTATGTGTGTGAGCATGCCCAGTTCACAGTTGATATGGCTTCCTGAGTGACACGTCTCATGTATCTAAGTGTGTGAGCATGCCCAGTGTGTACTTTCCAGGAGTCTTAACCTGAAGATGCACACACTCCAAGCTGGCGTCAGTATGGGGAACATTGATATCTATGCAGTGACAGGACCCTGGTTCAAGGATTCAGAGAGCACAGCAGCACTACCAGGCTATACATCAGATCATGCTTATTGGGCCAAAAACACAGACATAACCACAAAAGATGGGGGAGTTTCCACATTGATGCAGGATATCCACACATCCAGGTTAGTGGCATTGCAGAAAGTATCGCACACCATCAATGTGCAACTAACAGTGGGCACACCTGCTATTCCGTTTACAGCATCCTACTGACCACCTCCTCACAGTCAGGGATCCCACTCACCTTTCCTGTGACCATTGGGGCACGTGTCAATGTCAGCCAATAACATTATATTATATTATGTGACTTCAACTACCCAAACATTGACTGGGAACACTACACAAGCCCCAACACCTCAACACACAGGTTCCTGGGAAATATGGACTGAACTGCTCTGGAACATGTAGTCACCACTCCCACAAGAGGGGACAACATACTACACCTGATCCTTAACAACATGGGGTCTCTAAGTTCAACACCAGACGTATATCCCTCAAAGGTATGATCACACCATACATTAATGTCACTGGATGTGCACATCCACACCCCACACCCAGGCCAGCAAACCACAGTGGAACACTTCTCAAAAGCAGACTTCTCACTTCTCAAGAACAAAGTGGAATCCTTCAAGGCCTCAGGTCGACTGGGGACTACGGTCCAAACTGAAGACACCTATATAAACACATTCCACGGACATCCACAGCTATGCATGGGTCATGCTATCCCAAACAACAACATGTCACACAAATCCGCAGCCAGGTGTCCTGTGTGCTGGACACCTGCCATACATACACTGTACAACAGAAGGAGTAAGCTACTACATGATACAGAATATCCCATAATAGGGGAGGCAGCTGTGATCAGTACTTGCATTATATTACGATCCCTCATAAAACCCCGCAAGGCCAGCATTGACAGTCAACTTGCACAGGACACCAAAGACAATCTAACTCATTGGTCAGTCATGTTAGCAACCTGGGATGCAACTCCCAGAACTGTTATGACTTGAATCTAAACAACAGGTAATACACTGAACCCACAGACATTGCCAATATCCTGGCAGACTGGTACAGTGCAAACGTCTCCACCCCCTCTACCCCACATGAGCAAGTACCTATCCCGGCAGAGTGCTGGCTGCCAAACATCTGTGATGCTCAGGTGAAGGCTGCTCTCTCTAAGCCAATAAACACTGCTTCCATGGGACCAGATGGCGTCCCAGGTTGCATCCTACATGAACTCCGACTGTATGTAATCCCCCGAATAAAACAGCTGGACAATCTCAGCCTCACTATAGGATATGTGCCCACAGAATGGCATACAGCAACAGTGGTCCCACTCCACAAAGGTGCAGCCTCTACGTACCCTGACAACTATCACCCCATGAGCCTGGCTAGCTTAGTCTGCAGGGCTATGGAGAGGATCATCATGGAGCTCATACACAAAGACATTGGGTACCTGTAGACACTACATTCTACCCAGTTCAGCTTTGTCAAGGGCAGATCCTGGCCTTTGAACCTGCTTGATTTCTTCTAAACAGTCACCACAGCCATTGATGAGGTGAAGGTAGTGCACACAGCCTATCTGGACCTTGCAAAGGCATTTGACACAATACCCCACTCGGCCATCATAGATATGCTATCCCACTGACATATATACCCCTATGTCACCAGATGAGTCTCAAAGTGGCTCAAGGACAGAACACACACAGTGAGTGTTGCAGGAGACATGTCGGACTCGTAAACGGCAACATGTGGCATCCCACACGGTTCTGTCGTGGGGCCAGTCTTGTTCGGTATATACTTTTCTGAGGTACAAGCATATGTGGGAGGATTATGGCTCACCAACTTTGCAGGTGACTGCAAACTGGCCTGTGATATGGCATATACATATCCCACCTACACCCCCAACACAACAGACTATGTTGACAAACCTCTCAAAAGGCAACCTCACTCCTCTTAAGACTGCGATGGTATCCTTTCAGCACACAGTGCCAGTTGATACAACATCCCGCAATGCTGTATCCTTCACAAATGCATTATATGGACATCTCCAGGAAGGCATGGATCATGCAGTCACAAATCAATCCAACACCCTCTCCACCAGGGGCAAGCATCCTGTCTGGCAGACCTCAGCCATGAACAGATTGTATAACACATGAGGGATGCTGATGCACGTCAGAGCAGCATCACACAAAGGGTGGGCATCTCTGATCAACGCTAGCAGACAGCTGCAGTCCCTCGTAACAACATCCAAGGACATCTTTGAGAGCAATCTCGCACAGGACACTAACAATTACCACAAGGCCTTCTTCAGCTATGTTAGGATCCTGTCTGGAAAACCACAGATGTGCTCAGTGTTACTTCACAACAACAAAAAATACACTGAAACACAGATATTGGCATCATTCTGGCTGACAGGTTCAGTGCAGATTTCACACCTCCCTCAACCCCACAGGATGACATACGTATCACAGCTGACTGTAATCTCCCTGTCATCTCAGATGTCCATGTATGAGCAGCCCTCAGCACAGCTGTGAACACAGCATCAATGGTACCTGTCGCTATCCCAGGCTGGGTGCTACGTGAACCCCAGGAGGGGCATAATCCGCACATACCAATGCTATTTCACCTTAGCCTTACTACAGGATAAGTACATGAACACTGGTGTACAACAACAGTGGTGCCACTCCACAATGGAGGTACCACTACAGACCCTGGGAAATACCACCCCATAAGCTTAACCAGCCTGGTCTGCAAAGCTATGGGAATAAGCATTATGGAACTCATCAACAGAAGCATTAGGGAACTATACACACTTGATCCCACACAGTTAGGCTTTGTATAGGGCTGGTCCTGCCTTTTGAACCTGGTTGATGTATCCGACACAGTCAGTAGAACCATTGATGAGGGCAAAGCAGTCCATACCGCCTACATGGACTTAGCTAGGCCTTGGACACAATACCTCACTCAGGCATCTTAGCTAAGCTCAGCAGCTTAAATATGACCCATATGTCACTAGATGGGCTGCAAACTGGCTGATGGATGGGACACATAACGTCATAATCACTGGTGCCATGTCGGACCCACACCCAGGCACAGGTGGTGTCCCACACACCTCTGTCCTGGGACACCTCTTGTTCAGCATTTATGTCACAGATGCTGAAGCAAACGCGGGAGGGTTGTGGCAGACAAAGTTCCCACAGGACTGCAATCTGTGTACCACAGTCGTTATACCAGCTGACACACACTTCATACAGACTGGGCTCACGGAAACGGACAACTGCTGCAAGAGTCATGGCCTTATAGGTTCATAGGTTCAGAGGTTCATACTAGGCTATCTGCCCTAGGGCATTTATAAGCCTAGCCAGAGTGTGTGTGGCTTTCACCACCCCTTAGGATGAGAATACTACACCCATTTAGGGTTTAGTATACTGTGCCTCTGTCTAGTAGTGACACAGAGATGACCCCCGGGGTAAACCTACAAACACCCATCCACTCGTCAAGACTTCTCTTGAATAGAGTTAGTGAGGGGCTCTGCCTAACATGGATTGGGATTCTGTTCCAGAGTGTAGGGAGCCTCTGGGTTATGAATCTGTCCCTCCAGCACGTCCTATTCATTTATGTGTTGAAGTTTAAGTCTCTTGCTGTCGTGGCTCTGATGGATTTGGATCTTTTGAGATGGAGCATGTCCATTAATTCTGGATTGGACATGGCCTTGGCCGTTAGGCACAGGTCACCTCTGAGTAGGCGGTATGCGACTGCATAGAGCTGGAGTTTTTTCAGTCGGGCAGCATATGACATATGTATAAGACCCTTTATCCTCTTGGTGAGGGACTTTTGGGGTCTTTCCAACTACTGCAGGTGTCGGGTAAGATACATCCCAAATGGGGCATTATACTCAATCATTGGCCTAATAAGAGATGAGTACAGGGTAAAAGGCAACCTCCTTCTATCCGGAATTGAACCAGTGACCTAAGGATGACCTGGGCACTCACTACAGTCCTCCGCTCTACCAGCTGAGCTACTGCCAGTAAATGTATAGTCATCCCCTTTGGGGAAAACAAGGTGCCCACTACCTATCACATAGACAGTTATGCACTGAGTACAGACATCATAATCAGACGCCTGGATACTCATGTCAACAGCAAACTCTCATTTGACACCCACATTGCCATACTGGTTATACAGACTGTCTACCTTGAACACCTTGTCATGACGGAATTCACATCCAGATCACAGGAGGTCATTGTACCCCTATACTCCTCCCTTATCACACCCATGATTGGGTACAATGCCCCACTTGGTATGTACCTCAGCCAGCACCTGCAGCCGCTGGAGTAACCACTACAGTACCTCACCAAGAGGCTCACGTGTCTCCAACACATGTCTTATTCTGCCAGACTAAATATACACCAGCTCTATTCAGTAGCATACCGCATGCTCAGAGGTGATCTGTGCCTGACATACAAAGCCATGTTCAAGCAGAATGTGAGGTACATGCTCCACCTGGGAATATCCACATCTGTCAGAAACACAAAAGCCACACACTTAAAGCTACGCATAGGTATGGATACAACTTGCTGGAGGGATAGATTCATAATGCAGAGGCTTCCCATGCTGTGCAACAGAATCCAAAGTCATGTTATGTGAGGACCCTCACTGACACTCTTCAAGGAAAACATTGCTGGGTGAATGGGAGATCATAGGTTTAGCCCAGGGGTCAACTCTGTGTCACTACTAGACAGAGGCACAGTATTGTATATCTATTCTGTACCACTACACGGGGTGGCGAAAGCCAGATCACTATGACAAGCCTTACATATGCCCCAGGCCAAATAGCCTAGTACTTAGCTATGAAACTGTGAACTGTGGATGGGGTATCGTAGGTTTGTCCCAGGGATTACTCCCATGTCAATGTTCTCCAGAGGCACAGTGAAGTAGACCTTACAAAGGGCACAGTATACTGACAGCAAGGGGTGGCGTGAGCCATACAGAATCAGCCTAGGCTTATCATCCCAACAGGGCAGGTAGCCTAGTATGAACCTATGAACCTTTATGTTGGGATCTGTGGTCCACCACATTTGTATTTGTGTATGGACCTCATCTACACTTGACATGTACAGTTCATTGTTGGACATCAGGTCGTGTTCTTGCTGGAGGAATACCTTGTGTGTGAACCTACCAGGCATTATGCTGTGCCTGCAGGTTTGCCATGGGATAGTTTGCATACGATTGTCAACATCCTTTTTGACTGGCCAATCTTTGTTGCCGTATAGTGTACTAGTTCAGTACTTTCACAGAGAATTGGTAGTATTAAGGTGATCTTCTGAGCCTTCACCTAGGTTTCTCTTGCAGGTCAGATATTACCATTCTCCATGCTGGGGTGTGTTTGGTCTGCATGCTTCTTTGTTGGTCTGCATGGATGTTTGTGTTTCCAGCCTTGCCTATTGAAGACACTGTGGGGGTGACAATGGCCTTTGCCAGTATCCACACAGCCAGGTGTGCTGTGTGTGCCATCCCTGGCAGGTGGTGCATTCTGTCTTGGCCAGCATGTCATCCAAGGCTGTCAGACATTTATTTGCTGTGACTTGCATAACTACTTCTGCCAATTATTGTACTGGGTCATATCTTCGTAGTGTGGCATCGTGCTGGGTGCAGGTGGGCTTTTGTCAGGGATGTCATGTTTGCATATACTAGACAGTGTTACGTGGCTTAACACATGGCAATCTTGCCTCAGGTGGTGCTGCAAGGCTGCCTATGTCGGATGCACATACTACACACCCTGTACATGTTAGACTACAGGTTGTGTCGTGTTAGGCATCCCTGTTACTATATTAGTGTGACGGATAGGAGTATCATTCCCAGGGTTCCTACTGTGCCAGTGTATGTGCTATGCATTGCCTCTTCGCCAAGGCCAGGGCATACGGGGCACGCCTCCTTCTGCCTACTGGGGCAGGCTCCTGTTGTTCCTCCTCTGAGTCACGCTCGTCCTGTGGTGGCCTTGGCAATGGTGGGGGACTGCCTGGCCCACCCCTCTGCTGGCCCTGCTGCAGCTGTTTCTGCAGGTTCATGTTATGTAGCATAGCACACACCATGACAATTTGGGTACATGTGGTTGGTGTGTACTGCAAGGCTCCACCAGATATGTCCAGACACCGGAACCGTGACTTGAGCAACCCAAACACATGCTCTATTACATTTCTTGTTTGTGCGTGTGCCTCATTATGGCATTCTTGTTCAGCTGTGTGTGCATTTCTGATGGGTGTCATCAGCCACGGCTCCAGTGCATATCCAGCATCCCCCACTAAGTGACCGTGTGAGATGTCCCCAGTGGCAAATGACTGGTACAGCTGCGTCAGATGCCAGATATGGGAGTCATGGTAGCTTCCAGTGCAGCCAGCACACACATTGGTAATTATGCCCTGGGCATCACACATGACCTGGTAGTTGATGGAGGGGAAGCCCTTGCGTTTGATGTAGGCCCTATCCCGCTCACCAGCTGGTGCCTTGATGCGTATGTGCGTGCAGTCAATTGCACCCACTACTTCAGGGTATTCCACTATTTGATGGAAGAGACGCATATTACTGGCCAATGCCTCACGGGAGTTGGGGAAGTATACGTGATCTCCGACATGTGCTGACATGGCATCCAGGAACTGGTGCAGTACCCTGGATGCTGATGCCTGTGAGACCCCCATCATATCACCAGTTGGTCTCTGGAAGGTACCTGTTGCTAGTATTCTTAGGCCAACACATACCTTTGTTTCAACTGGGATGGGTTCCCCTCTGTTGGTTCTGTGTGTGAGGCGTGGCCTGCACAGCTCAACAATTTGCTGCAGGAGGTCTCTGTCCACTCTATAGCGCTCCACTATCTCCAGCTCATGTAACCCCTGATAGGTGACCCTGGGCCTGTAGACCCTTCTCCGTCTCCTCACTGTGGGTTGTCTGGCAGCATTTGCATTGTCACCACCCTCAGCAAGTCGCCTATGTCTTCTTATGACAGCTATGGCAGCCCCTAGCATTTTATGTCTGAGTGAAGCTTTTTTAGTTTTCACTTCAATAGCTTACTCCTGTGTTGCAGTGTGTCTCTTGATAGAAACATACTGCTCTGCTGTTTGCAGTGTTTTAAAGTTGTGGGCTGGGCTAGAAGTCTGCCTGTGGAATTTACTGCTCCTAATTGTTTTCACCTGCAAGCTCCAGCAGTATTCCCTATGTACTTCCTACTAGTTGTGTTGCTTCCTTTTTCCTCTCTGCTTCCTCTGTGTGGAGCAACACACATTTTAGTGTAAACACGCTCACAGTGCCTTATACGCGCGCACACATGCTTCCACGGAGTTTACTCTGCTTATTCAGGTTAAAACGCGCGCACACTAGCGCAAACAGCCTTACACGCCTTCATACACGCTCCCACACGCTTACTGTGACCTACACGTGCGCACAACCACTTACATGCGTGCACACTGCCTTACTCGCACCTCCTGGCGCGCACACACACGCATGCATGCACTGCAAGAAACTTTGGGTCTAGCAACCATTTCTTGCCTTTCCCATGCTCTGCCTGTGGCACACCCCTTTCCATGATGTGTGTCTGACATCTGTCACATAACACTGTTCTCCAATACAACGCATTCCTTTCAGACATTCCCCACTGTGATATCATCTATCTCTCTTACTCTGTTCCACCCCCTTTTGTAAGTCTTACACTACACGGAATGTGCTCATTTGCTATGTGACATTGGGATTCAGTATCCTCACACTCATTTACATAGGATTGCCTACTAATGCTTAGTTACATGTCTTACACTTGGCTTCCCCCCTTAGCAACCACTACACGGTAGCCATCTTGCTTTAGGTTTTGTGGTCCCTGCATTGTACCTTCATGTATTTCATAAAACCCACATCTGTGGGTTTATAACCCTCGTTTTTATGTTTTATGAAGTGCACCCCGTTTGCGCGGGGTTGCGCTAGGTTTAAACAGATCGCCGAAAAAAAAAATATTAATTTCACATTTTTGCATCTTGATTCCTTGCCAATGGCCACATATTTGGCCATTGGCATGCTACCTCTTTCATATGTACGCTTAGTTTGGAGCTGACATGGCTCTGGTGTGTTTTTTGCAGAAACGTACTCAGTTCTCAACTGAGTACATTTCTGCAGCTAACACGTCCATTACACGGGCTGGTTTTGCCTTCATTGATCGCTCAAATACCTCATTTGCATGCCTTTCGGCTGCAAATGGGATATTTAGCATATACACGCCCAGTCCGTGTAAGAGACATTTTAGCTGGTCTCTTACACAGAGTTTGAGGCTGTTCCTGGATCGCGAGGCTTGCACGGAGCGTTACACATCCGTTAAACTCCGTGCAAGCCTTCGTGAATCTCCCCCATGTGTCAGTGACCACTCAGACATCAGCATTCTGTAGAGTGAGGAGAGCTTGTTGGGGGTAGAATATTTTGTTTGGACTCCTATCATTGAGCAGTAAAACAAATAGAATTTCTTTGTTTTGATTTGCTATGTCAGAAGTACGTTCAGTTTGGTATTGCCTATAAAAGACACAGGGCAGGATTCACGAAACCTCTGTGTAAGAGTTAATATGTCTTACACGGAGGCTGCAGTCTAATGGTATGATGTCATCATGCCATGCATATTCATGAGGGCATGCTGAATCATACCCTAGGCTAACACGGTCCATGTAGGAAAGTAGGGGGCGTGTCCGAATGCCAAGTTCTGCAAAGGGACATGCCCCCAGAAGAGTCAGAGTCCTGAAAGTAAACACCCACGAGCGAGTCCGCTGAAATGTCAAGGAACACAACACCACACATGCCCCCACAGACTATAAACCCAACTGTAATGTAAAATGTAAAAATAGCAGTTTAATTTTTTTTTTTTTATAATTTCCAAAATGTTTACCCGTAGTTGCGCTCATTTGCACATGTATGCCCTCCGCTCAGCCACAGTTAGCAGACATTGAAAAGCATATAAGATCTAAATATGCAAATTAAGCCAAGTAGCAGTAGCGTAGTGGTAGAGACGTTGGCCAAAGATGAGGTAGTCACAGTTCGAGCCCCACAACATCATTCTCCATTTTTATTTAAATAAGCATGAAACAGTCCCCTGATATATATATGTATATATATATATATATATATATATATATATATATATATATATATATGTATATATTTATATCTATATATATACATATATATATATAAAATTTAAGTAAATTGTAATGAAATGGGCCTTGTATTTTTGAAGAAATCTGACATAATAATATATAAAAGGATCATAATTGCTAATAGCTCAGCAATGCTTTAGCAAGTTGAGTATGAGTGCCCGTAGGTGAGCAGCACTTTAACAAGCTTAATATGAGTGCCCGGAGGTGAGCAGTGCTTTAACATGCATAAAATGAGTGCCCGCAGGTGAGCAGCACTTTAACACACTTAAAATGAGTGCTGCAGCTCAGCAGCACTTCACCCAGTGTAATATGAGTGCTCATAGCTAAATAACGCGTTACCCAGTGTAAGCTGTTTGCGCGGAGCTGTGCAGCGTGCCAACCAGCTTACCGTCGGACAACATTGGGCAAGCTGCATCAAAGTCGCCTTTACATAGACACACCTCCTAGCCTGTCTAGACAGTAGTAAAATGAAAGCAATGCCTAGGCTTGAACACAGGATACTGTGCACCACAGTCAAAGTACTGAACCACTAAGCCATGACAGTTGTACTGAGAAGTGCAGTATTAGCATATATATAGGAATGAATGGAAATAGAAGCATGACAAAGCAGGTTTTTTTAAGTTGATAAATATCCAAAATGGCCAATCACAGATAAGTGCGGGAAAACCGGCATATATAAGCCCCATAGGCGGGAATACACAGCATAACTGATTGTGGTACCCATTTCTAGTCAGGATGGCAGGTGCAGGAGAGGGAAGTCACTTTAGAGCACAGAGGTGGGGTGTTGAGGAGTCAAAATATATGGTTTGGCTCCTAGTCCACGATCATGAAGCACAACTCATTCAGGGCCAGGTTCATTGGGGTGCATACAAGGCAGAGGCATGGAATCAGTTGGCACATGATCTCACCAGTGCCACAGGCATTCCGAGGACTGGTAAACAGGTCCATCACCACCATGCGGACCTGAAGAGACATAAGCAGGACCAACTGAACCGTTAGATCCAGGAGGCCTGGCAAATGCCCAACATCCCCACTACTAAGTATCCATGTAATTAAGTATGTAAGAAATTGTCCTAGCCTATAGTTCGGAGATGAATGTTCTAATATTACTTCATTTATATTACAGCTGCAGGTGTCCGTTCCATGAATCAGCAAGCCTATGCTGATAGGCTGGTGAGGTTGCACCACCAGGCAGGTTAGTAATTATTTTGCTGGTATTGTTATAGAATATAAGTGAGACAGCATGTAAAAGAGTTCAGTGTTGTTACATATTAATAAATTTCAAATAAGCCTAGAAGAAAGATTCTGCTAGTACTGTAAGATTAGATAAGTGATGTAGCCTGTAATCCAGAAATAAACATTAAACAAGTCTCAAATAGAGAGTTTCCATCTGTATTGTAATATCAGATAACTGCTTCAGCCTGAAAATGAGTGGTAATCAATCAACAAAGGATAGACAAGTGTCATATACATCCCTTTTACAATCTGCCATATGAAATAAGTGAGTCAGTTGGAAAGGATTGTTGTAACCCAGTAAGAAATGTTAATAACACCTAGAATTAAGTACCATCCTGAAATGTAAAAATAAAACAAGTGAGAGTGTGAGAAAGAGGGTATGAATCTACCAAGAAAGCTTCAATAAGTCTGGAATAAAGTTATACTGTAGTCACTATATAATGAAACGAATGAGACAGCCACAACCAAAGAGTGAAATGTCTGTAATAAAGTACTGAACCTGTAATGTGTCTGTCCCACAATTTGGATATGTCACTGTACCCTTGCAATATGGAGATAGTATGGTTGTATGAAATGCTGAACATCCACAGTTGTCTAGACCCATATAAATCAAATGTAGCAGGATGCTGTACCTGAACACAGCCAGATATGAACATTTATGAATAAAAATGGAATGTATATTAATGTAGCAGTAACATCCCCATCACCAACATTCTTAAGGTTACATGTAGGAACTGTACTAATACATGTAGGGGATATATATCTGCACCTACTAGGAATGTACAGCATATGTATAGGTAGTTTAAGTTGTTAATGTAATATTTCTTCACCCTACCCTATTTTCACAAATGATGCCATTCCACACCAAACTGGGTATGTGTATACAAAATTAATTCTCATGGACATTTGTCCTGTTGGTTCATACATATCTGCATGTACGTTGATGCATGTGCCCTGTTCACATATCCAAACCTGATGGCCTGTTGCTACCAATCAACACTGCATACTGTTGGAATGTGTACTGTTGTTCTAAAAATGCATGTGTTATGCTTGCTGTTCAATGTTCGGAATTCATGGGTGTTTGGTTAATGGGAATACTGATGCATGCTGTTACAACTAATTTTGAATGGTGTTGTTTGTTACTAACCCAAAATGTCATAAAATACTGATAAACATAGGACAACAGGGAAGGCGGGTTCCAGCGGAGCCACCTCTCCCACCTCAGCTGGCGAGTGCACCTGGCACCAGTGCCCAGGCCAGAACCTCCTCCGGTGGCCCTCTGCCACCTTCGGGTGGAAGCGCTGCAAGGGATGGAGCTCGTCCCCCCTCTGCAAGCGTGGCCGGAGGAGAATGTCCACTCACCCTCCATAGTGTCCGGTCTGTGGTGCGTAGCGAGATCAGGCATTCTGTGCTTGATCCCCTATGCCAGCTCGAGGCAAGGGTGGTGCAACTCATGGGTGTGCCTGCCCATCCTATCCAGTCCCCAGCACAGCCCCAGCCTGGGCAGTGAAAGCGCAGTGGTAACTGCCCATGGGTGGGGATCTCAGTTCCACTGTTGCCATCTGTGGGCTCATGGGCTCGCGATATCCAAACATCCGTCCCATTCATTTGTGTTTACCCCCACATGTGTCATACTCCACCCCTGTATGTTTCTTGTTTGTCTTGTCTTTTAACCTCCCCAAATATACCTGCTTCCTGTACCTCACATTCCACTCTCACCTAAAAAAAAAAAAAAGGGCACTCTGTTCCCACAAAAAAATTATGCCCCATACATAGCTGCCCATTTTGCAGACATGTCTGCTGGACATGTCAACTGATAATTAAAATTGGCTGTACAACATATTTGTTTGTCCTCACCCCTCTCTCAGGGGTGGAAGGTTTTAAATTTCACATCAAATTTCACACATATGCACAGCTGCTGCTGATAAAGAATGGGCAGCTATGGACCTTCCCTACATCCTTCCTGCACATCCTGAGCTTGTTTTCCTACTGTCCTATCCTCTTTGTGCCCCCTTTTCACCACTTTCCTAGTTCCCCATTTTCTTTTCTTTAAAAGAAATTAGTGTGAGTGTTAGTGAGAGTAAGCACTTTTAAGCAGTAGTCAGCGGGTGTGCGCTTGCGTGCGCTTAGCTAAGCGAGTGTGCACGTAGCTAAGCAACTGTGCGCATGCGTGAACATCGCCCAAACCAGCGCAAACCTGCTTACAACTGCTTAAAAGTGCCTTAGTCACTCTGTATGACAAGTCCTGTAGTCTGCTCATCAGCAAAATAAAATACCCCCCTCAGTCTTGAACCCCAGACCTTGGAAATACTAGTTTGCATGAATTACCACTGATCCACATCAGATATGTATGGAATTGGTGCTGAAACAAAATATATCATGAAATACAAGGAGTGAATGTAAAGGGAATATAGGAAGGCCATTACACAAAGCTTGTTCCCTGTATCTTTAGCGGCAATTCTTTGGAATTGCATTACATGAGTGTGATAAGAAAAACAGCCATGCTAGTAGGTAATAATGTTACAGTAGCACCTTACAAACCACACACAGTATCAGAGCAGGATAAACACCACCATATTTGAATAGGTATGAGACCAGACATCCCAACTGTGACTGATTTACAGTGGTGTCCTTCATTTGTCAAAAAATGTTACCTGTGCCCCACTGACTCCCTGTGATATGTACTAACAGTAGGCAGAAAGGTGGGGAATCCCACGTAATGGTGACCATCAATAAGTTAAAGTAGACACTACTTGCATGTCAGAAATGATGTAGTAATACATATGCTCAAAATACCCCACAGTCACAACTGCAGAATAGTTGAAATATATCAGGGGTGTATCCCACTGATATGTGCCTTTCCCTGAGGCTGCTCAAATATATACCTGAGAGTATCTGAGGCCTGCAAGTGTCAGAAACACACAGGCATATCAGCCCGTCTGCTGTTACACACTCTGCGAATAGCTGTAGAATTACTTCCACAAGCACACCCTCATGTAGGAGTACAACACAGAAATATCAAAGGATGTAGCCATCTAACAAACTAAGGACAGTATAGCAGTTTACAAGCACTGCATGTGCCTGATATTCATAACTGTTAGTACAAAATGTAAGGCCCTACTCCTGCTCAGCAGCAAAATAAGATACCATTGTAAGTGTCAAACCCCAGACCTTGACCTCACCAGACTGCATGCAGTGCCACCAAACCACAGCAAACATATAAGAACTTACTGCTGAAAGAAATATATCATGCATTACAAGGAGTGAATGTAAATGGAAAATAGGAAAGCCATAGCAACACATTCCAGTAAAGACAAATATCAGGCCTTCAAGGAGTGAATGTAAAGGGAAAATAGTGAAGCCATAGCAACACATTGCAAGAGCTACTGTTGTATACCAGTTAATCCACAAGTCCCACAGGAAAGTACATACTCATGTAAACAGTGTTAGCATTAGCAGGTGTGAGTTAACATACACACTGAGAAGAATGAACTGGAAGAAGCAACAGTCAGGTTTCAGTACAACATGCATTTCAGTGACTACAACACAGCCTTAGATATGAGAGACATACCAACCTTCTGACTGACACAACAGTGTCCACAGAAAACCAGCATGGTGAGAACTGCAATTACCACACAGCAGGCTGCATGCAATTAGTAAATGATGGCCAACAATTGGTGCAGAGGCCATCACATGCACATGTGCAGATACCTACAAAAGCAGCCTGTACTGCCAGTCCACACATGCAATAGTATCATTGCAGCAACTGGAGAGAGAGAGAGAGAGAGAGAGAGAGAGAGAGAGAGAGAGAGAGAGAGAGAGAGAGAGAGAGAGAGAGATAGAGGAGAGAGAGAGAGGGAGAGAGAGACCAAAAACCAAGCCAACAAGCCAGCCAGCCAGCAAGCAAGCCAGCAGGCTAGCAAGCTAAAAATCCAAAAAAAGCTGTCAGAGACAAAGGTAATGTAAACTACATAATCTAATAATCTACATACTGTGAACCCTCCATATGTGTTAGCAGTCTGTATCTATATGTATATGAAGATGTGCATAGGTCAAGGGACATACTGCAACTGTTAGTGAAGGCTGGACATACATATGTAGTTGAAGGTTGCTATGTGCACATATCAATATAGGTTGTAGTGTGTGGCATTGAAAACAGCATGCAGTGCAGGTATACGTCACGTGGTGGTGAACTTCTGTGGGACTGAGCCAGTGAGGCCTGCTACAGCTATACGGCCTAAGGACAGCATAATGCATTCTGTACAACACTGTGCAATATCATTACATAATGGTATGTCTCACAACTGCTACAGAAGTGACATCCCCACTATGAAAGGTGGGCATTCTATGTGCCTAGATGTGCATGTAGTTGTACAGCAATGGATGTTTAGAAGTATATGTGTGTATGTGTATGTATATATATATATATATATATATATATATATATATATATAGAGAGAGAGAGAGAGAGAGAGAGAGAGAGGTATGTATAGATAGATAGACATATATAGCTAGATAGATACAATAAGTATATACATATAGATGTAATAGACACATACATATATAGATATATATATAGATACATACACATATACAAGTAGATATGAATGTCTATAGATATGTATGTATATGAATATATATATATATATATATATATATATATATATATATATATATATATATATATATATATATATATATATATATATATATATATATATATATATATATATAGAGAGAGAGAGAGAGAGGGAGAGGGACATGGGGGCAGATGTATTGCAACAGGTGCCTGGTGACCAAGGCATGGACTGAACACCAGTGTGGACACTGGAGTACCATACCCCATTCCAAAACACTTTAACCACTAACTACCACATAGGTGGTTGCCTGCCTACTACTGGAGGTGTCAGAAGGGAACATGGGAAACAAGTGTACAATAGCCTCCCCTTTGATATTCACAGTGGCACACTAGTCTTGTAATCCCTGTACATGGTATGTGTCATCACAAATGGTGTGTCAGCTAGGGAAATGTAGGTCAGTGTACCCCTCTACACCTCACAATGTCCTACACTGTATGTACCTCCCATGACAACTACAGCAAGTGAAAAGGCCACAGACATACCTAACAAAGAGTGATAATGCCCTCAAACACATTCCCTATGCAGAGTGACTGACAAAACCACAGCTAGAGTGCCTTTAATACTACCTAAACAGAGGTTACCACTGCTGGATATACAGAGTTATGTCACATCCATACCAGTTGTCCAACCGCCATGGTAACACCTCACAATCTGTCCAGCCTACATGACCTATGGCCCTAATCCTTATCACCGCAGTAAAGAGCACATGCTGGAGGTACAGGTTCCTATCCACAAATATGCCATACCCTGGACTAAACCACCCAGCATTAACAAACAAGGCTCCTTATTAGTAGATGTCAGACATATCCCTGATGAATGTTATGGAGATAGGTAATATGCCGTGTGAGTCACCTCTGTGTAACTGTTTGACAGGAGCAAGTACAATCACATTACATGTGTCCCAAGGGGCAGGGTAGCATAAGGCTATGCTGCCGTAGGCCCAGGGCCAATAGTATAGTACCTACCTATGACACAATGCACACACACATGTACTCAGTGCAATACCAACTATGTGAGGTGGAATGAGTGTGACACTGACTGTGTGCAAGGTCTGTAATGGTGTGATTGCTCAGCATGACTTTGTGTCTGTCATGGTAGTTTGTGTCCTCGGTGGGAGGCCAGAGAAAGATGTGTCAGTTATTGGGATACAAACATACTAGATTGCCATATGTTGTGCTGTAGTTCCCTGTGTACAACTGCGGTGTCGGTAGGGGTATGGCAGCAAAGACTAGGGTGGATTACCAGTGAAACTGTAAATGTGCATTGCATGCATTGCATGGGATGACAATATTCTCCATCCATTAGCTTGATACATACCCCCAGTGTGAGGTTGTGCATTGTACTTCAAACAGTGTGCCGTGTGCTGGTGTATACTAGTTTGTTGTATGGAGTGTGGCAGGCACTGTCAGACAGTTGTGGGCTGAGCACTGATATGTGGTAATTTACATGTGTATCCCCTGATAGACAGACAGATGCTGTATATGGCAGTTCAGTGATATCAGTACAGTAGAGTATTATGTGTGCCATATTACTTGCTCACATATGTTTCTTTTCCTTCCAGGGCGATGGTGCATCAGCGCAACCCATGTTATTCATCCACAGAGGATGAGGAGATACACCAGAGCCTGGTGCGGGATTTCTCTACACTGTTTTTCAGGACCAGCCAGAACCAGCAGGAGAGGGCTGCACTGTGGCAAGACCTTGTCTGTCGGGTAAATGACATAGGCATGCATAACTAGACATGAGCAGGTACGCCATCACTGCAGTGATTTAATTAGAAAGGTCCATCAGCATGCGTCTGATATCCACAGACAACAGCTTGCCACAGGTGGTGGGGTACCTATCCACCCCCCCTTGCCAGAGTGGAGGAGCTCCTCCAAAGTGTTGTGGCTCCAGGCCAACAACAACATCCACAGACATGTGTCATGATGGAGGCCGGAGCCACCCAGCATGTGGACATGGAGTGTGCAGGTAACATGCCATATCTGTAGTTGACTGTTCTCTGCACTGGTAGTTTATGCATGTGTGAGATGTGTACTGTGTGTGTGTAGCTGTTATCCTGCCTATTCTTGTGCAAGATTGATATTCTGAATATCATCACTACACCTGTAAAAGCCAACTGTTGTACTACTGTACTATATCATACTCACAGTATCAATGGCACACTTGTGGCCACTGACAATAACTCTCTTATTTGTGCAGGTCCCTCTGGAGTAACAGCAAGGCAGCCAATCCATGCTGGTGAGTGTGTAATAAGAATACTATTAATACTAATAATAATATTAATACTAATAATACCCTCAAATAGTATTGTGTATGTGTTGGATTGCAGGTATGTGTGTGTTTGTATCTGCTGTACTGAGGAGTGTGCATGTGTGCCCATGTGCATGTGTGCATGTGTGCATGTGTGCATGTGTGCCCGTGTGCATGTGTGCATGTGTGCCCATGTGCATGTGTGCCTGTGTGCATGTGTGCCCATGTGCATGTGTGCATGTGTGGCCGTGTGCATGTGTGCCCGTGTGCATGTGTGCATGTGTGCCCATGTGCATGTGTACCCATGTGCATGTGTGCATGTGTGCCTGTGTGCATGTGTGCATGTGTGCCCATGTGCATGTGTGCATGTGTGCCCATGTGCATGTGTGCCTGTGTGCCTGTGTGCATGTGTGCCCGTGTGCCCGTGTGCATGTGTGCATGTGTGCCCGTGTGCCCGTGTGCATGTGTGCCCATGTGCATGTGCACATGGGTGCCCGTGTGCATGTGTGCCCATGTGCATATGTGCATGTGTGCCCGTGTTCATGTGTGCATGTGTGCCCGTGTGTATATGTGCATGTATGCATGTGTGCCCATGTGCATGTGTGCCCATGTACATGTATGCATGTGTGCCCGTGCGCATGTGCCCGTGTGCATGTGTGCATGTGACTGTGTGCCCATGTGCATCTGTGGTAACATTGTGTACACATTGAAAACTGTGTTTCCTGTCTTCCTCTCACAGGTTCTGGTGTTGCTCTGTTGGCGTGCAGCAGGGAACCTGAAGCCACTGCTGGGAATAGTGATAATGATGATACATGTGTAATGGCACAGGTAGGTGTGACAGGGTCTGTTGTTGGTCAGCCAATCAACAGTACACAGCAGTCAATCCCATCAATGTGCACAGTCATCCTGCCGATACATCCATTGTCACCAATGTCCTTAGCTGAGGGACAGCATACAGTGGGCATTGACCAGGGTAATGTGGTATCAGTGGCACATGCATCCCCTCACAGCAGCCAGGGCCAGAGTCCTGACTTGGTACCACACAGGCAGATGTCCAGGGGCTCTCATGGGAGCATCCGTGGTCGTACTGCCCCTGTCAGACGTGTCCACAGAGGTCTTTCAACCTCAGCTATGTTCTGGGCTGTAATGCAGGCACAGGCATGTATGGAACGGTACACCAGACAGGGTCTGAGGGAGCTTAGAGCACATCGCACTGCTATGAATAACACTATACGTGACATTGCGGCTGCCATCCATACTGTCGGCGAGGTCATTGATAGATGCTGGGGGGACATATTAGATATGTTCCACAACTACATGTCCATGAGCCAGGGCAATGCAGGATGGTTGAGGCGTCGACGTGGATGTATGCCAGCAACATCATCAGCTGGCAGTCATCGCAGATGACAACAAACCCGCAGTCGCTCCCATAGTGCCAGTACCAGCCCCAGCAATGCTGGGTCTGTGCTGTCATCAGACCATCCTAGAAGACCATGTGCACATGGCTCTGGACAGTCCCAGCAGGGACATATGTCCAGTCAACAACCCACTGCTTCTGATGACAGTACCCAGTCTGGCTTAGTACCTGATACTGTCCATAGCACCCCTGCCAGGCACAGGTACCATGTCCGTGGCCAGAGACAGTGATCTGTATGACCTGGCAGATACAGTCAGTGGCTGTCCACAAACACCCGTATATGGCAGCCATGCGGTGAAAATGTGCGCATGCATACACACATGCATAATGCTAACACCTAGGGCTAACACATAAACACACACACTGCATCAACATTGTCCAATGTTGTACTGTTGTCCCTCACTAACACACACATGCATACATGTCAATTGGATGTGTCAATGGCAGACTCTGGCAAACCAAGAACACACCCTGTGCATATGATGAAACTGTGCCACCTCCTGCAATCTGTAACACTGATGCAGGAACAGGATAGCATGGTGCTGATGCAAAGGGTGACTACATAGCTCTATAGTAATATTATCATGTTGTTAACAGTACAGTGTAATGATATCATTGTGGGTATGTCCCAGCATATCTGATGCATTAACACTATGATTGTCATTGTAGCTTTTTATACACCAGTGTTAATTCCAAAAGTGTAATGTCTGCACATGTGCCACATGACAGTTATGTGTACCTGTGCCTGCATGTGATGTGGAGTGGACAGTACATGTGTGATGTTTGCAGTACACAGTTGCAGGTGTACATCTGTGAACAAGGTGGAGTTGCATTCTCTGTATGTAGATGCGTAGTACACACATTGCAAGGGTAACGCACCATGTGACACAATAGTCATACATTGTAATTCATATTGGTGGCCACTTTGTGTTGTACTACACATATGTCTCACTTGGGGTCACATGTATGTATGACATGGTTTGACAGTATGCTGTGGGTCATACGGTTTACCAATGTCAATGGTTTGCATTCTGGTGGTAAGGCTCAAAACACAAACACACCTACATAGGTATCATAAGGGATAAGAAACTAGAGGTAATGATACTCAGTGCCAGACATCTAAACCACAAGATGCATGCAGTCCAAACTCTACTCAGCACGGAGAATGTTTATATCTGTGCATTAACAGAAACCTGGTTCAAGGCTCCAAAGAGCACCCTAGCACTACCAGGATACACCTCACACCATGCTTTACAGCCTCAAAACATGGAACTAACTACGAAAGGAGGGTGAGTATCAATAATTGTCAAGGATACCCACACCCCCAGGTTGGTGCCACAGCATGAAGCATCACAGACTATCCACGTGCAACTAACAGTGAGTAAAACTGCCTTTCAGTTCATAGCCTGCTACAGACCATCCTCCTAAACCCAGGAACCCCACTTGGCCTACTTAAGAACATATGAATATATGAAGGTCTCTCCAAACAACATTATATTGGGCAACTTCATCTACCCACACATAGACTGGGAGCATTACTGTAGCTCCAACACCCTAGGCCAAAGGTTCCTAGAATTCATAAACTCAAATGCTATGGAACTGCTTGTTACCACTCCCACAAGAGGGGAAAACATACTGCACCTGATCATCACCAACATGGTGACTCTATGCTTCAGACCAGAAGTGTATCCCTCTCTGGTAAGATCAGACCATAGAGTAATCTCACTGGATATTCACATACCAACCCCAGCCCCTGCCCAGAAAACCACAGTAAAAAAGTTGTCTAAATCAAATTCCACACACCTCAAAACCGAGACAGAGGTGGAATCCTTCAAAGCCCCCGGGCCTGTGGAAAATATGGCCCACACTGCTGAATCCTTTATAAACGCATTCTATGAACACCTTCAGGAATGCACAGATCATGCAATTCCAAATATAACCAAGACACAATCCTCCAAAGACAGGTGTCCTTTCTGGTGGACCCCAGCCACATAAGAGAAAACAATAGAATGAGGAAGCTACTACATGATCGAGCAATATCCCACAAAGGGAAAGCATCTCTGATCAGTATTTGGAAAAAAATATGGGCACTCATAAAATTGCCTAAGGCCAGCTTTGAGAGAAAAATTGCACAAGACACTAAGGATAATCACAAGGCTTTCTTTAGTTATGTTAGGAATCTGGGTGGGAATTCCCAGATATGCTCAGAAGTAGTCCTAAATGACAAAGAATACACCTAACCCACATACATTGCCAACATCATTGCTGACAGGTTCAGCACAAACTTCTCACCACCCTCCCCACCATAAGGGCAAATATATATCCCAGCAGAGTGAGAGCTAAACCCAAGCAAAAAACTACTGTTCAATCCCAGCCTTAGTACAGGATATGTACCCAAGGAGTGGTGTACAGCAACAGTGGTCCCTCTCCACAAAGGTGGTGCCTCAATGGATCCTGGAAACTATCGCCCCATACGCTTGACTAGCTTGGTCTGCATAGCTATGGAAAGGATCATCATGGACCTCATAAATAAAGATTTTGGGGACCTACAGACACTGGATCCTACCCAGTTCAGCTTTGTTGAGGGCACATCCTGCCTCTTAAACCTGGTTGATGTCTTTGAAACAGTCACCAAGGTCAGTGATGAGGGGAAGGTGGTCAACACAGCCTACCTGGACCTCGCAAAAGCCTTCGATACAATACCCCACTCGGGCATTATAGAGACGCTCACCAGCATAACTATAAACCCCTATGTCACTAGATGGGTTGCAAACTGGCTCACGGACAGAACCCACATGGTCAGAATTGCTGGAGCCATGTCACACTCCAAACCGGTTACAAGTGGCGTCCCACAGAATTCAATCCTGGGACCTCTCTTGTTTGGTATATATTTCTCGGAGGTACAGGCCAACACAGAAGGACTGTGGCTGAGCAGGTTTGCAGATGACTGCAAACTGGGCACCATAATCAACTCACCAGCCAACAGAAGCATCCTACAAAAGGGCCTCATAGAAACAGACAACTGGTGCCAGAGCCATGGCCTCAAGCTAAATGCCAAAACGTATACAGTCATCCCCTTTGGCAAAAACAAAGTGCCCACAATTTAACACATAGGTGGTAAGCCATTAAGTACTGTAGACATGATTAGGGACCTGGGGACCCGAGTTGATAACAAACTCTCATTTGACAGCCACATGGTTGTAGTGGTTAGACAGACAGTTAATATAGGCCACCTAATCATGAAGGGATTCACAGCTAGATCAGGGGAGGTCATCGTGCCTCTTTAGTCATCCCTCATCAGGCCCATAATTGAGTACAATGCCCCTTTTGTGGTGTACCTTACCAGACACCTGACCTGCAGCAACTGGAAAGTCCCCAAAAGTACCTCACCAAGGGGATCAAAGGGCTTGAACAGATGCCTGACATATAAAACTATGTCCAACCTGGAATTAATGGACATGCTGCACCTCAGAAAATCCACATCCCACGGAGCTATGCGCTCATGACACTTGGACCTCAGCACTTAAATAAATAGGACATGCTGGAGGGACAGATTCATAACCCAGAGGCTCCCTTCACTCTGGAATAAAATCACAGTCCAGGTTAGGCAGAGTCCCTTAATGACTCTCTGCAAGAGGAATGTTGCTGAGTGGATGGGAGATCATAGGTTTACCCCGGGGTATCACTTCTGTGTCACTGTTACACAGAGGCAGAATATACTAACCTGGAAAAAGGGCATAGCAAAATTAATTTAAAATGGGTGATGAAAGTCAAACACAGTCTGGCTAGGCTTATAACTGCCCTAGGGCAGATAGCCTAGTATGAACCTATGAACCTATTACATGATGTATCCTCAACGGATACACAGATGTAGGAAACCCAGTGTCAGTGATATCCCTGCAGCACTACACTATACCAGTAGCCATTCTTACTGAGCCCCACATATCCCTGGGAAGAATACTGTTTGGCATATAGCAGTCTCACGTAGGGGCGGCCATGGTAGTGCAGTGGTTAGCATTGCCGCCTCACAGCAAGAGGTTCTCCGGTTCGATCCTCGGCTGGGGTGCCTTCTGTGCGGAGTCTGCATGTCCTCCCTGTGGTCGCGTGGGTTTCCTCCGGGTGCTCCGGTTTCCTCCCACATCCCAAAGACATGCTGCAGGTGGATTGGACACTCTAAATTGTCCCTAGGTGTGCATGTGAGTGTGCCTTCTGTGGAAGGTTGGGCGCCGGGCTGGCAACTCGACACCGTAAAACTCCACTGCCATTCAATGTGCGGACAGGTGATCCGCTGTGGCGACCCCTAACCGGGATAAAGCCGAAAGAAGAAGAAGAAGATATAGCAGTCTCACGTACATGCCAGCACACTAGGGATATGTTCATCCATGACTGGAAATGCATACAGTGGCCTACAATGCATTCTGCATATGACACACATGACCACCACAAGGGTATCATACAGACAGATATCTGTTGTCCAAGCCATGCTCTATTACTGTAACACAACTGTAACTTTGTCATCAGCATGTACTTAACATAGTATTCTAACAGTATCATGTAGGTGGCAGTACCCATCATGTAGAACGGGTAATGGTGTGTACATATGGACAAGTGTTTTCTTGTCTATCCTGTGATATTCACATTTCCAAAGGTATTGTGCAGTCCCTTGGTGTATCGCCTAAGCAAGAATCTTTATGCATATCAGCAACAGTTGCCATACACCTACACTGGATGTCCATTACTCACAGACTTTGTTGTGTTATAACATGTGTGACATGTACTCCAGAGATGAACCCTCACCTACATTAATATATCACAACTTTCATGAGTGTGTGTCACCCAGTTGGCCTAGGACACAGATCACTGCAGTAGCCTGCATTGTCAACAACATACATGTATGGTGTACGGTCTGGGAATCTGCAGCACATTCTGGCAAAGGTAACAACTGTATTTATATGAGGCAGGCTTCACACATAGGAACTATTGAAGGTCACAGGTACATATCTGTATGTGGCACACACATGCCTGATATGTGCATTAAAATGACTGTTATAATTATATGTCATACAATAAGAAAATCAAAACACACCGCACATATGGCATTTGTAGGATTCAAAACACTACCTAACTATGTTAGGACACTTGAAAGAGATGCATTAGCACAGCATGCTATTCGCATTACTGGGTGGTTTCTCTTCTCCTGCTGTAGTTATAGGGTGCTGACATCATCAATCTTTACAAAGAGGAATGTACATCATGTAGTGTGTTATTCCAGTTGTCAAAAGGGCCATTTCTTTCAAAGAGAATTGCACACACCTTGCCTCTCCACACACACACACACACACACACACACACACACACACACACACACACACACACACACACACACACACACACCTACCTAACTATGTTACGACAGTTGAGAGAGATGCACTAGCAGAGCACTCTATTCACATTGGTGGGCTGTTTTTCTTCTCCTGCTGTATTTATAGGGTGCTGACATCAGTTTTTACAAAGAGGTATGTACATCTATTACTATCCCTCAGTATGGGGGATAACAATATATATGCATTAACAGACACCTAGTTCAGGGTTACATATGCACATTGGCACTGCCAGGTTATGTTTTATACCATGCTTCGTGACCACAGGACTTGTAACACACAACACAACTAGGGGGTGTATCCATATACATCACAGATACACACACCTCTGGGTTGTTACCACTGCACTAAGCATAACAGGCCATACATATACAACTACCATTGTGCAAAACTGCCTTTTGGTTTGGTGTGTAGTTCAGACCAGCCCCCCCCCCCATATCCAGGAACCACACTTGGTTTCCATGGGAACAGTGTAGGATATGAAGGTGTTCGCATACGCCATTACAGTGGTTAACTTCAGGTACAGGAATATTGACTGGGGGAACTACTCAGGCCTCAACAACATCACCCTACAGCCACTACAATTTGTGAATCCATGTGCTATGGCAGAACCAGTCACCACAGTCACAAGGGGGAATACATATTGGACTTGATCATCACCAACATGGGGACTCTATATTCCACACCAGAGGTAGACCACCATTGTTAAGATGATCTGACCATAACCAACTTTCCCTGGACGTCCATATCCCATCCCCACCCCCAGGCAAGGAAATCACTGCAAACAAAGTATTTCTCAAAAACAGACTTTGCACTTGTGAAGACTGGGGTGGAATACTTCAAAGCCCCCGTGCTGGAGAATTATACAGCCCAATCTGCAGAATCCTTTACAAATGCATTCTATGAGCACCTGCAGGTTTGCATTGATCATGCTATCCCAAATAAAACCAAGACTCCTCCACAACAGGAGACCTGTCTGGTTGACACCAGCCATATATAAACTGTACAACAGAAGGAGGGAGCTAATACATAACAGAGCAATATCCCACAGAGGGAGGACATCTCTGAACAGCATTGGCAAGACACTTCAATCCCTCAAAATCATCACTTGCAAGTTTTGACAGTGAAATTGCCCAGACACTACAGATAAGACTCCCCTCAGTCTGGAATTGAATCCCAATTAATGTTAGACATAGCCCCTCGCCAACCCTCTTCCAGCAAACTCCAGCCACATGGATGTGACATTGCAAATTCAACCCCTGGGATTCCACTGTGTCCCTGCTTGATGAAGGCACAGCAAACTAGCCTTAAACAGTGCCTTCTGTGACATAATTTACAGAGGCACAGTAGGCTACTGTACTGGGGAGGCAGACGCCAAATACACTCTGGCTAGGCTTATGTATTCCCTAGGGCAAACAGCCTAGTATCGACATCTGCACCCATATGTTTATGTTTGGGATGCACAATATTTGTTGCTGATAAACTGTTTGGAGGTCTTTATTGCCATAGCTTTCCCTGTTTCTATGAACAACTTGTGTATCTGTGGAAGATGTCTGATCATGACAGGGTTCCAGTATATTACTTATGTCTCTGTTGTCATTTAACTGTGTGCACTGGGCAGATTGCTGTATTGTGGGAAGTTACTGGCTTAAAACATACAAATGCCAGATATTTGTGGCGGACTGCTGTACTTAGACATGGTGTGAGCATGCCCAGTTCAGGCTTTCCATGGTTTGTTGCCTGACATATGTCTCATTTATCAAAGTGTGTGAGCATGCCCAGTGTGACCTTTCCATATGTTGAGATCTGAGGTCCACTACATTTGTGGTTGTGTGTGAACTTGAACAATATTTTACATTTATAGTGTGTGTGTTGGAAGTCATGTTGTGTTCTTACTGCCCAACTGCTTTGTGTCTGAACCCAACAGGGATTCTGTTGTGCCTGCAGGGTTTCCATGGGATAGTTTGCATACACTTGTCAACATTCTTTTATACTGACCAAGCATTGTCACAGTGTAGTGGTTCAGTCCTTTCACTCTGGTGCACAGTATCTTGGGTTTGAGTCCCATCACTGCTTTAAATATTCATACTGAGCACACCAGAGTGGTTAAGGGCCAGTTGGGCAAATATGACCATGTTGCATTTTGTTCAGCTATGGCATACTTAAACCAAGCTTGTCCAACATTACTAGTGTATTTCACAACTTGGGTGGACATTGACAAACACTAGGCTATGTGCCCTAGGGCATTTCTGATCCTAGTCAGAGTATGTTTGTCCTTCAACACACATTTTAACTGGAGTTTGCCATGACATTTTTCAAGGTTAGTATACTGTGCCTCTGTCTAACTTTTTGCCAAACGGGAAGACTATACACTTTTTTTGTGTTTAGCTTGATGACATGGCTCTGGCACCCGTTGTCTGTTTCTATGAGGCCCTTTTGTAGGATGCTTGTGTCAGCTGGAGGGTCAGATATGGTGCCCAGTTTGTAGTCATCTGCAAACTTGTTCAGACACAGTCCTTCCATATTGGCCTGTACCTCCGAGAAATATATACCAGACAAGGGAGGTCCCAGGACCGAGCCTTGTGGGATACCAGTTGTAGCTGGTTTGGAGTCTGACATGGCTCCAGCATTTCTGACCATGTCCGTTCTGTCCTTGATCCAATTTGCAACCCATCTAGTGACATAGGGGTTTATATTTAAACTGGTGAGCTTATCTATAATGACCAAGTGGGGTATTGTATGGAAGGCTTTTGCAAGGTCCAGGTAGGCTGTGTGGACCACCTTCCCCTCATCAATGGCCTTGGTGACTGTTTCAAATGACTTAACCATGTTTAAGGGGCAGGATCTGCCCTTAAGAAAGCCACACTGGGTAGGGTCCAGTGTCTGTAGGTCCCCAATATCTTTATTTCTGAGGTCCATGATGATCCTTTCCATAGCTTTGCAGACCAAGCTAGTCAGGATTCTGGGGTGATAGTTTGCAATATCCATTCAGGCACCACCTTTGTGGAGAGGAACCACTGTTGCTGTACATTGCTCTTTGGGTGCATATCCTGTGGTAAGGCTGAGATTGAGCAGTAGATTTATTTGGTGTTCAATTCTTCTTGGAGTTCATGTTGGACACAGCCTGGGACACCATCTGGTCCCATTGATGTTGTGTATTTTGCTTTGGAGATGCTGGCTGTTACTTGAGCATCTGCAATGTCAGGTGGCCAGCACTCTGCTGGGGTAGATATTTGGCCTTTTGGTGTGTGGGGGGGGGGGTTTGCACTGAACTTGTCAGGTTGGATGTTGGCAATGTCTCTGGGTTTGGTGTATTGTTTGTCATTTTGGACTAATTCTGAGCATATCTGGGAATTCCCACCCAGGTTCCTACCATCAGTAAAGAAAGCCTTGTGATTATCCTCAGTGTCCTGTACAATTTTTATCTCGTAGCTGGCCTTAGAGGATTTTTTGTGTGGCCATAGTTTTTTGTCATAATACTGATCAGAGATGCCTTCCCTTTTTGGGTTTTGCTCTATCATGTAGTAGCTTCCTCCTTCTCTTGCATGGTTTGTTAATGGCTGGGGTCCACCAGACAGGATGCCTGCTTTTGGAGGATTGGGTCTTGGTTTTATTTGGGATTGCATAATCCATTTATTCCTGAAGGTGTTCATAGAATGCATTTATAAAGGGTTCTGAGGTCTGGGCCATAGTTTCCACAGGCTCAAGGGCTTTAATGGATTCCACCTCAATTTGGAGGAGTGCAAAATTTGCTTTACACATGTTTTTCACTGTGGTTTTCCAGCCAGGGACTGGGGTCGAGATGTGAATATCCAGTGAGATTATTCTATGGTCTGATCTTACCAGTGAGGGATACACTTCTCGTCTTGGGCATAAAGTCCCCATGTTGGTGATTATCAGGTCCAGTATGTTTACCCCTCATGTGGGAGTGGTAACAAGTTGTTCCATAGTATTTCGGTTTATGAATTCTAGGAACCTTTGGCCTAGGGTGTTGGAGCTAGAGTAATGCTCCCAGTCTACGTTTGTGTAGTTGCAGTTGCCCAATATAATGGTGTTTGGAGAGACCTTCATATTTTCATATGTTCTCAAGTAGGCCAAGTGGGGTTCCTGGATTTAGGAGGGTGGTCTGTAGCAGGCTACAAACTGGGAGGCAGTTTTAGCCACTGTTATTTGCACATGGATAGTCTGTGCTGCTTCATGCTGTGGCACCAACCTGGGGGTGTGGGTATCCTTGACAATTATTGATACTCACCCTCCTTTTGTAGTTTGTTCCATGTTTTGGGGCTGTAAAGCATGGTATGAGGTGTAATCTGGTAGTGCTATGGTGCTCTTGGGAGCCTTGAACCAGGTTTCTGTTACTGCACAGATATCAACATTCTCCATGCTGAGGAGAGTTTGGACTGCATGCATCTTGCAGTTTAGACTTCTGGCATTGGGTAGCATTACTTCTAGTTTCTTATCCCTTGTGATACCTATGGAGGTTGGTTTGTGTTTTGAGCCTTACCTATTCAAGGCACTATGGGGGTGACAACAGCCTTTGCCAGTATCCAAAAGGCCAGGGGTGATAGGTGCAAGCCATCCCTAGCGAAGCATCATGTCTTGCTCAGCATGTCATCCCAGGCTGACAGGCATTGGATCCCCTTTGACTAACAACAATACTTAAGCCAATTGTTGTAACTGATCATCTTGTCTTCATATTGTGGCATCATGCTTGGTGAGGGTAGGATGTTACTCAGGGTCATCAAGTTTGCATATACTACATTGTGTTACATTGCTTAACACATGGCAATCATGCCTCAGGTGGTGCTGCAGGGCTGCCTATGTTGGATGCACATACTACACTACCTGTACATGTTTGAAAGCAGGTTGTGTCAACTTAGGCATCCCTTTTGCTAGATGTGTGAGTCACATATAGTGAATATTCCAGGGCTCCTACTGAGCCAGAGTATGCACTATGCGTTGCCTCTTTGCCAAGGCCAAGGCATACTGGGCACGCCTCCTTCTGCCTACTGGGGTAGGCTCAGGTTGTTCCTCCTCCAGGTCACGCTCTGCCTGTGATGGCCTTGGCAATGGTGGGGGGCTGTTTGGGCTGGGCCTATGCTGGTCCTGCTGCAGCTGTTTTCGCAGAATCATATTATGTAGCATAGCACATACCATGACAATTTGGGTACATGTAGTTGGTGAGCACTGCAAGGCTCCACCAGATGTGTCCAGGCACCAGAACTGTGACTTGAGCAACCCAAACACACGCTCTATTACATTACGTGTTTGTGCGTGTGCCTCATTATGGCATTCCTGTTCAATTGTGTGTGCGTTTCTGATGGGTGTCATCAGCCACGGCTCCAGTGCATAGTCAGCATCCCCCAGTAGGTGATCATGTGGGATGTCCCCATTGGCAAATGTCTGGTACAGCTGCATCAGATGCCAGATATGGGAATCATGGTAGCTTCCAGGGCAGCCAGCACACACATTCATTATTATGCCCTGGGCATCACACATGACCTGGCAGTTGATGGAGTGGAAGCCCTTGGGGTTAATGTAGGCCCTACCCCACTTACTGGCTGGTGCTTTGATGCGTATATGCATGCAGTCTATTGCACCCACTACCTCAGGGTATTCCGCTATTTGCTGGAAGAGATGATTATTGCTGGCCAATACCTCACAGGACTTGGGGAAATATACATGATCAAAGACATGTGCTGACATGGCATCCAGGAACTGGTGCAGTACCCTGGATGCTGATGCCTGTGATATCCCCATCATATCACCAGTTGGTTTCTGGAAGGTACCTGTTAATAGTATTCTTAGGCCAACACATACCTTGGTTTCCACTGGGATGGGTTCCCCTCTGTTGGTTCTGTGAGTGAGGCGTGGCCTGCACAGCTCAACAATTTGCTGCAGGAGGTCTCTGTACACTCTATAGTGCTCCACTATCTCTAGCTCATGTAACCTCTGGTAGGTGACCCTGGGCCTGTAAACTCTTCTCCGTCTCCTCACTGTGGGTTGTCCAGCAGCATTTGCATTGTCACCACCCTCAGCATGTTGCATATGCCGCCTTATAACAGCTGTGGCAGCCCCTAGCATTTTTCGTCTGAGTGAAGCTTTTTCAGTTTTCACTTCTAGTAGCTTACTCCAGTGTTGCAGTGTCTCTTGAGAGAAACATACTGCACTGTTGTTTGCAGAGTTTTAAGTGCTGGGCTGGGCTATTGTTCTGCCTGTGTAATTGCCTGATTCTGATTGTCTTCACCTGCTAGCTCTACTAGTATTCCCTAGTAGCTTCCTACAATTTGTTGTGCTTCCTTTTTCCTTTCTGTTTCCTCAGGGGAGGCGCCACGCACACAAGCGCAATCACGCACCCAGCAGCTAACACGCGCACACACATGCTTACACAGAGTAGAACTGGCCTATTCAGGTTAAAATGCGCACACACCAGCGCAAGCACACTTACAAGTCCTTAAACAGGCTTCTACATGCTTACTCCGGCTTAAACACGCGCACTTACTTTTACACGCGTGCACTCTTATCTTACTCGGGCTTCCCAGCGTGCACACGCGCGCATGCACGCTCAGCAAGAAACTTTGGTGTTATCCACTGTGTACACCTTCCATTTCTTGGCTTTCCCTTGCCTACCTGTTGACACACCTCTTTCCATGATGTCTAACTGACAGCTTTCACATGCCAATCTGCTCCAATGAGCTTCACTTCTTTCATACATCCCCCCCTGTGATGTCCCCTATCTCCTACTCTGTTACTCCCCTTATCCTACTCCTACACTCCAGGGAATGTGCTCATTTGCTATGTAAAAGTGCGATTCACTATCCTAACACTCATTTACATAGGATTGCCTACTAATGCTTAGTTACATATCTTACACTGAGCTTCCCCCCTTAGCAACCCCTACTCGATGGCCATGTTGTTTTCAGCCTGCTATTCCCTTACATTGTAAATTGATGGTTTTAAATTTTTATTTTTCTGTTTTTTTGCAGCGCAGCCCGTTTGTGCGGCACTGCGCTACATTTAAACTTCATCAACCACCGAAAAAAAAACATTTTTATTTTAATTTTGCATGTGGGTACATTGCCAGTGGCCACATATTTGTCCATTGGCATGCTTCCTGGAACATATGCAACCTTTATTTGGAGCTGACAAGGCTCCATTGTGCTATTTGCAGAATAGTACTCAGTTGTCAACTGAGTACATTTCTGAAGCTAACACAGCTCATACATGGACAGGTTTGTGCTTCCTGAATCACAAATTTACCTCATGTGCATGCCTTTCAGCTGCAAGTGAGGTAATTTGCATATCCAAGCCCTGTCCATGTAAGAGCCGTTTTTAGGAGCTCTCTTACACGCCCCTACAGGCTGTTCGTGGATCGCTCGTTGGATATGATGGCTGCATGGAGTCTTACTCTACTCTTAGACTCCGTGCAAGCCGCCGTGAATCCGGCCTACTATGAGGAAGGACAATATTTACGCTAATATTTGAAAGCCTAGAGATGTGCAAGCCATCCCTGGCAAAGCATTATGGTCTGTTGACCATCTCTTACCATGCTGACAAATATTGCATCCCCTTAGAATGACACCAGAAATTAGCCAGTTATTAAAATCAGTCATCTTTGCTTTGTATTGTGGCATCATCTTTGGAGAAGGTAAAATGTTGCTGAATGCTAGGCTCATAGCAGCCTGGGACACACATTCCATGAGCTCCATGATGTCTCTCTTCATATATTCTAAGGAGATACATTTCAGATCATTTACACCCTAATGGATTATGACTGAGTCATACTGGAACTTTTGTTCCAGTGATCTGAGTGTATGCATAACGTTCCAGATCCTTGGTAGTTCCCAGCTCCTGATAAGCAACTGACCATGACATTCTTTTTACTCAGCCTGGTGAGAGGGTCATTACTGTGCCTCACAATGGAGACCCCAATGATCAGAATGTTGGATTGTGCATCTTATAAGCTTAGAAGTACAGGCTTCATGAGATGTGGCTGTAAGTGTTGATGTGGGTGTTTTGAAAGTGCATTTGGGGCTGCTAAAGATATTTGATGTGTGTACTTCATATAATATGTCTTAGGGGTTTTGGAATGTTATACCATATGTGGGTCTATATATCTGCTTTGAACTGTGCATGATCTTAAATCCTCACTGTGCTTTGTATGCAATCATTCACAGTTTAAGCCCCAATGCAGTCTCTTCACTTTTACATGGGAAAGCAGTATAAATATCATTATCTTTTATTAAATGAGGTAGTAAATAATATCTGTCAACTAGGGGAGTGTATCAGGTCCAAAAGTGACATGTCAGTGTATAAGAAATGTGAAACCTCTATGTAAACACAAGTGTTCCATACATTATAGTTACACATCAATGTAATGTAATGAAAGCACATAGGGGGATGTCATGGAAAGTAAACATATACACCTAGTATTATGTCAGTAACAATGAATTAATCCACAATCCTGACCGCTAAAGTGTATGTGCTAAGCACTAGTTAGCTTAGCTAAGCAGATTTGCACACCATTAAGCAGTGCTCAGAATCTGCCCCTTTAAGCAATGCTCACCTTAGCTGAGTGGATTTGTGTATTACTTAGCTTAGCTCAGCATATTTAAAATGGTCTAATGATGGCAAAGGGTAGGAATTTGGTCTTATTTAAATCACAAAGGCGGGAATACAGCCAGAACCTGTTATAGTCCGATTCTGTAGGAGCAAAGGCAGGCATAGGTAAAGGCTCATGCTTCCAGGCGCAGCGCTGAGGCAATTTGGAGTCTCGGGTCATGGCTAGGCTTGTCGGAAACCATGATGACAGACTGCTGCAGGGTCAGTACCAGGGCTTACAGTACAAAACGGAGGCCTAGGAATGTCTGGCATGCAATCTCACCAGTGCTACTGGTATCCCCCAGACTGGCAAGCAGGTACCGCATCACTATGCTGACCTAAAGCATAGAAAGGGGGCACTTTTGGTCATTGTATCCTTGATGCCTGGAATGACTGTGCGCCAGATTAGTAAGTATTACAATTATATGTGTACCAAATTATAGCCTGAGTATGTGATAGACAGGTATGCGTAATGTTTGTCTTCTACCCCTACAGCTGCAGCGAAGAGGGCTAGTAACATAGAATCCCATGCCAACAGACTTGCATGGATGTGCTGACAGGCTGGTGAGTACAGACTTATCTTGCAATATCTAGTGCCATAAAGCAGAAGTAGTAGTGCGTACTGTGTCCAATGAATAATAGACAAGTTTGTCAGGCTAATAGCGATCTACAGTTATTCATAGAGAAATCTGTCATATGTCCACAATAAAGAATGATACAACAAACTGTTGTGTTTACTCTGCTATGTATGTCATAGCAGAAATAGAATGTGAACAGGTTATTCACTGCAAATATGGCTTTGACGGTATGCATTAACTGAGCTTGACTTGAGAACCAGCTGGTATGTAAATGTGTAGATTGTGGAGATGTAGAACAAGATATACATGAGATATGAAATAAGTACTGCACTAAGACCTGAAACCTGAATACTAATTTGTAATGTATAATAGTGTGTCCCCAGCAGCATTGTTATGTGCTAACATATGTTTCACAGATAGTATTAGTTAAAGGTTAAATACACTGTACAGTAACTATTAGTCATGTACAAATCTCAGGAATACAAGGATAGTCTGTCTAACCAAGACAGTATTAGTCAGAAATCAACTAAACAAAGAGTAGTAGTTCCCTGGTAGCACAGTATGATGTAATATGCTCTGTTGTCCCTTTTTGCACAAACAGACATGGTTCAAATCCCGGGAGTGGTAGTAAGCTGTGTGCATATTTTTCACTTCAGAATATGCGAATATGTGCAGAAACAGTCAGGTAGTGTTAACAGATATTACCTTCACAGGTCTTACAATTAAGGAATTGTTTGTATTAGCTGTAAGAAGGGTTTACTAATACACTGTGTACAACTGTTCCACTGTCCAACCCCATGCCTGGAAATGACAGGAAGATACATACATACACCAAGCACTCTGACAGATAAATGTCTCTCAAGTGTCATGCTGTTACGGCTAGTGGTCACTGCAGTAAAGTTACTATCTGTCATGTACGAATCTCAGGAATACAAGGTCAGACTGTCCAACCCAGAGAGTATTAGTCAGAAATTAGTCAACCATGAAATAGCAGTTCCCCAGTAGCTCAGTGTGATGGAAAATTGCGTTGTTGTTCATTTTAACACACCCAGACATGGTTCTAATCCAGGAAGTTGTACTGAGATGTCTGCATATATACACAATAGAAACCCTGAATATTTGTAGAAACAGTCAGAAAGTGTTAACAGATAATTTCTCAACACCTCTCACAGGTAAAGAAATGTGTATAGTAGCTGTATGAAAGGTATACTAATACACCTGAATATTTGTAGAAACATGCAGAAAGGATGTCCATTAATAAAAGTGCCATTCACTGTAATAAAACTCTACAACAAACTGTTGTGTTTACTCTGGTATGTTGTTGTGTGTTAACCTTTGCTGTCCAGAATGTAGTATTTCAAGGGAGTAATACACAGTACAATAACTATTTGCCATGCATGCATTCCAGGATTACAAGGTCAGGCTGTCCAACCCAGAGAGTATTGCTCAGAAATCAGTCAAGCAAACAACAGCAACTCCCCAGTAGCTCATTGTGATGGAAAACAGCATAGTTGCTCATTTTAACACACCCAGACATGGTTCGAATCCAGGGAGTGGTACTGAGATGTCTGCATATATACACAATAGAAACTCTGATATATGTAGAAACAGTCAGAAAATGTTAGATTTTTTCCACAGCTCTCACAGGTAGCGTTTTATTGCCAGTTGAACAGCGTGTATGCCTTTGGATTCTGACATACCTGAATATATGTAGAAACATTCAGAAAGTGTTAACAGATATTTTCTCAACAGCTTTTACAGGTAGAGAAATGTGAATGCAGGGAAGTATGCCAGTAGCAAACACACACAACACCAGTGCAGGTATCCCTACTTTGTCAGCTATGTAACCCTGACATGTTCCTGCCCCCTCTAGTAATGTACACATAGTTGTCACAGTCTGCCCATATCATTACAGGTTGACAGTTTAACATGTATGTATGTGCTATACAAGCTATGGGCCATAGATAGATGTAAAGTGAGGGCAGACCTCTATTGAGCAGTACTGCTGTGAAAAATAGAAGCCAATGCAGTAGTTAATGGACTTTTCTTCTCTACCCCCACCCCTCATCTGCATCACTAATTATTATTCATATACTATGGGTATGTTTTTACAAAACCGAATGTTGGGACATGTGTTCCATTATTGTTCATATAATTAATTGGTTGCATGTTAACATACCTTGTTCAAATACCATTGTTGGTGGCCTGTTGCCATCATTGTTACTGGCATGCTGTTACAATGCTTACTGTTGTTCCATGTATGCATGTGTTCTTTTTGCTATGCAACTGTTTCACATCTGTTGTTTTGGGTTAATTGGAATACCCATGCATGCTGTTAAAACATATTGAAATGTTTTGTTCATGACTAACCAATATATCTTGGAAAACCTCATCACCATAGCATGTTTGGGAAGGCCAATCATGGTGGATCCGCCTGTCTCACCCCATCTGGCCATGGCACCAGGCCCCAGTACATCTGGGACCCACCATGGAACTTCATCTTCTGCAGGCCATGTACCACCTTTGGGTGGAATCACCTCAGGGGATGGGGCCCATCTCCCATGGGTGCAGGTATGGAGATGAGCCCGTCATCTGCCATCAGTTCTGGGATATGGTGTGTAGCATCATCCACTCTGACTTGAATGGCCAGCTGTGCTAGACGGAGGGCTGCCTGGCACACCTTGAAGGGCAGACTGCCCCTCCTATCCAGCCCCCAGCACAGTCATCTTAGGGTCCGTGAAGGTGCAGTGGTGACTGCCTGTGGGTGGTGATGTCAGTCCCACTGTATCCATATGGGGGCTCATGGGACTCTGTTTCACAACCACCCTCCCCGTCCAAGGTGTTTAACCCCCATATGTGTCATACACCACCCCCGTCTACTGTCTTGACTGTCTTGTCTGTCTCCCTACCTAACCTACCTCCCCAGATGTACCTAAAATCTTTCCCCCAAATTCCACTCTCACCTTAAAAAAAGGGCATCTGTCCCCTCCAAAATAATCACCCCATACACAGCTGTCCATTTCATACATGTGTCCACTGGATATATGTAATCTGGTCCAATTGGCTTGCCAACACATTTCTGTTGTCCTCACTCCTGTCTGTGGGGTTTGAATGTCCAAATTCACCTCCAAATTCTGTACAAATGCACAGCTGTTGCTGAATAAGAAATGGACAGCTATGGACCTTCCCTACACCCATCCTGCACATCTCTAGCTATTGTACATTTCATATTGTTTTTTCCCTATGTGTGCCCCTTTTTCAGCTATTTCTTATCACCCCATTTTCTTTTCTTTTAAGGAAATTAGCGCTGGTGTAAGTGGGAACAAGTGCTGCTAAGTGATAGACTAACCGTGTTTTGGCATCGCTTAGTGCTACACAAAAATGCACAAACCCAGTTAAAGCTGCTTTAATCACTCTGTCTCCATCAGCCCCTGTTCTGCCCAGCAACAAAGTACACAACTTTGGTAAGTCTCAAACCCAGGAACCTGTACACTATACTCAAAGGAATGTACTACTACACCATTGATTTCATCTGTAGGAATGTCAATTTCTTTTTCAAACATATCCTGCAATAGAGGCGGCATTCAACATTAGGGAAAACGCTCTGCAGAATCAGTCATATTTTGTATATATATATATATATATATATATATATATATATATATATATATATATATATATATATATATATATAGATATATAGTGATACAGATATATATATATAACATGCAGTGCAGTCATACCTCAGAATCATAACTCCCAACCTCTTAGTGCAGGAAATCCGGACAAAGGCCGGCAAAATGGGGGGGGGACAATGGGCCACAAATAGGAATATATTTTAAATATTGCCCTTATAAACTTATTTAGATGCTACAGTAACACAGTTTGTTTCACCATACATCTTCGTAAGGATATGAAGTCTGAAGAAATGTATATGTCATTATTTACTAACATAATTCCTCAGATCATCACAGTGATTTAACAGACACATAAAAATAATTAGTGGAACAGACCAAACATATGAGCCAAACATCCGGACATCCTGTGGAATGCCTGGCAGTTGACAGGTATGCTCAGAACCCCTTAGTACAATGAATCCGGACCAAGCCTGACAAAGTGGGGAGACAAAGGCATGATAATAGGGGCACATCTGAGATACATGAGTAGATAATCTGAGAAAGTTGCTGCAGTAACATCATCTGTTTTAATGTATATTAACTGAAATATCACAAGTCTGACACTCAATTGCTTCTCATAAGTTAGTGACCTCAATCCTCACATCATCCCTATGATTTGTAAGAAATACACAACAGTTATGGGGACCAGACAAAATATATGAGCCACACAACTGGACATCTTGTAAATATCTGGACATAACATCCCATCAGGGAAACTAGACTGAGCTGTTAAGCATGTCACCAAGCACCGTCCAATTTACAGTCATTTAAGATATGCATACTACATCAATTTTTTTAAAACACATTTTATGACAGATATGTTTTAGGGTATGTGAAGATTTTTATTTGTCATTTCTAGCCATTTATTTCTTGGCCACTAGATGGTGCTAGATGAACTGTTTGTATCCTGTAATAGCCTTACAAACATTCGTGACAAGTTTCCTATTTTATTTTATTTTATTTTATTCATTCATTCACTTTATTCTATCAAAATTGGATGCATTTTTAAATAAGAAGTGCGTTCATGGTGATTATGTGAGTAAGTAGTGTCATGTCCACACATTTTCATTTTAAATCATGTTAAATTATATTAAATATTTTTTTAACAGTTGGTTAAAAGTACAAAAGTATTTTTGTAAGTATAAGTTGATTGCTTAGTAAATGTGATTGGTTAATTAGGATAATGACATACAGCATAAAAGGTTCTAGTTTTGTGTTAGCCCACATCTGATGAAGTAGGATAAACTAAAACATACTGTGCATTGTGAGACGTTAATGTTATTTGCTTTCATGCTTGGTGGATTAAACTTCGGCTTGTTGTGGCAGCAACAATCCGTGCTTTATTGTTTCACCTTCTTGGTCATCATTTTATTTCATTTTGGTTTATTTGTCAGTGTTGGTGAACTGGTGAACACTACATTTTCTAAAAGTAAATTTAATAGGTTCATTAAATATACCCTCTAAGTCTGACAAGCTTGATAAAAGCTCCAAAGTTCTAATTTTTGTATTTTATGACATTGGCATCTTTATTTTAAGCTACCTTCTTTTACCGGTTTAAACTTTAGCTTAATGTCCTTCTTTCCCAATATTGGGTAGTATCTATCACTTCTGCCTTCCTTGACTTCATTTATTACATCCTCAATTAGCTTTACTGGATATCTTCTCTCTATAAACATATTCCTTAACTGGCGACATTTCTGGTTAAAATCCTCATCACCTGAGGGCATCCTAGAAGCGCTTCTAAATTGACCCTTAAGAATGCTTCTCTTCCATTTGTATGGATTTGCACTGGTATAAAATAAATATGACTCTGAAAATGTATCCTTTTTGTATACCATAGGCATGTATAGTAACATCTAAATAATTCACTCTTGCCCTTTCAGTATTGCAGGTAAGTTTAAGAAATTCAGTAGGTGTATCTATATATTGAAAGAATTCTGTTAAATTCTCTCCTGTATCATTCCAAAATATTCAAATATCATCCAAATATCTCTTATACATGCTCCAATACTTAGCATAAGGGGAATTAAAAATAAACTTTTACTCCCATATGTGTAGCATAGTGTTTGCATAACTTGGAGCACAACAAGCCCTCATTGCTACCCCACTTGTTTAAAAATACCCCTTCAAAATGAATGAAATTGTTATGGAGCACTATTTCCATCAATTCAAGTAATACCTTAAAATCTTTAACATTATATGCACTGTTTTCTACCATATCCTCTTCCAACCATTCTAGGCCTATGTTATGGGGTATGACTGAAATGAGATCTACCATATCTATTATAACAAAGATAATCCCCAGGATTCAATAACATCTGTGTAGGCTCTGTGTAGAGCCTACACAACTTTATCTGTGTACATGGCCATGGTTCCCCCAGTAGCATGCCATGCATATTAATAAATATGCACTGCCAAGGGAGATCAGAGGTACATGGATTTTGAATACATGCAAGTAGCAGTGTAGAGGCTGTTCCATACTTGTGTAATATTCAGGAAATGGCCTGGACAGATTGTAAGCATAGGAAAGCATTTTTTTTTAATTTTAATGTACATTTACATGGTGCAGCATTGGAATCAGATGTAAGCAATTGAATTAATTTTTTTTTGTTTTCTCCCTGTTATTCTGGAAGAGCACACAGCTTAGCAATGTTGAGCTATACTTATACATATGCATCTGACATCTGTAATATATCTAAAAATAAAAACTGGATGTATTTATTGTAGTTCTGCATTGCTTAGCAATGAGCAACCCTGCGTAGCTTTGCTGTGCACCATCAACAGTCATCATGTGACATATATGTGATGATACAGTGCTTCCCTGCACTATCTAAGTGGTTAGACAGGTTCAATGATGAAGTATAGTATAGTAGGTCTTGGTTTGAGACCTGAGTACTCATATGCTTTACATTTGTTGTTTTGAGAATGAGTCAGATGAATGTAAAATAAAAAATTGTTATATTTAGCAAAGCTGCATGGTGATAAACTCCACTTAAACTTGGTCAATGATCTACCCCAGTTGCATGATGCTCAGCTTTACCTGCATGGTTTGTACGAGTTTGCAGGATACTAAGTGACGTGCCACTATTTTGAAAGTTGCAGTATGACATGTAAAGAGGGAATGCATCCAATATAAAGGCAATAAGCAGGAATCTGACACAATTCTTTGGAGTTCTCTCTTGATTATTGATATACCTGATGGTATTGGTGAGGAAGCTCACTTTCGGGTGCAGAGGTGAGGTGTGCAGGAGTCCAGGGTGCTTGTTGGACTCCTGATCTGAAATTATGAACCTTGGCTGCTACAGGGTGATTACCAGGGCAGAGAATGTAAGTCTGGGGCCTGGGAGTGGTTGGCTAGTGACTTCATCAGTGCTATTGGTATCCCCCACACTGGTGAGTAGTGTCTTCACCACTACAATGACCTGAAACCAAGAAAGAGAGGAAATTTGGACACCTGGGTCCAAGAAGCATGAACTGGGAGCACCCCACAGATAAGGGATAATTGGCTAGGCTTACAATGGCTCACAAGAGCAGTTAGCTTAGTACTAACCTATGAACCTATGAACCTATGTAAGTATGTCTCCCAGTGATTTATAAGTGTACAAGCTGAATATGTACAAAACTTGAGGTTGTGGTCTACCCTGATTAACAGTCACTGTTCTGCTGTGCCCTCTGTGTGAAATATGTTATAGATTGCATTATGACTTAGAGGTCTGACACAGCTGTCCATGTTGTACATGCCAGACTTGAAGCAGCATTAATAAATAGATTTTAAATGATGATGGTGCTGTGATAGGTACTGCTTCAAACTAAGAAGTGCTCACTAGTCTTGTAGTCACTGCATGTGTGTTCTAATCTAACATCAGTCAACTGTACAAAGGAAATGACTAAAGACTGCTGAAAAAAACTGTCTGAAAAATATAGTGGAATACCCACAGTAAGTTTCAAGCCTGTGTTCTGGTCAGGTTGTGTCATATAATGCTGTACATTCTACCCACTCAAAGAACAAGGTGTATGGGTAAGATAACTGATTTTATGGCCAGATATGCATGTGTATAAATGCCAGATTTTAAAGTACATTATCAATAAAAGTTTAAAGCATGATTGTGCATTGAGAAGTAATCTGATCAAATAATTGTGCAGTATGGCTGTATTTATTGCATGTGTGTTCTACTCTGACACCAGTCAACTGTAAAATGGAAATGAATAAAGACTGCAGAAATAATAGTCTGATAGATGTAGTCCAATACTCCCAGTAAGGTTCAGGCCAGTGTTCTGGCCAGTTTGTTTCAGATAATGCTATACATACCACCCACTTGAAGAACATGGTGTTTGGGTAAAGTAGCTGATGTTATGGCCAGATATGCATGTGTATAAATGCCAGATAAGCTACATTATCAATAAAATTTTTAAGCAGGATTGTGCATTCAGAAGTAATCTGTTCAAATAAATGTGCAGTATGGCTGTATTCACTGGACGTGTGTTCTAAGACGACACCAGTCAACTCTAAAATGGAAATGAATAAAGAATGCAGAAATAATTGTCTGATAAATGTAGTGTAATACCCCCATTAAGGTTCAAGCCTGTGTAATGGCCATTTGTAGTCAAATAATGCTGTTTATTCCTCCCACTCTAGGAACAAGGTGTATGGGTAAGGTAGCTCATGTTCTGGGCAGATATCCATGTGTATAAGTGCCAGATTTTCAGGAGCAATATCAATAAAGTGTAAAGCAAGATTGTGTCTTGCTAAATACTCTTTTCCATTAAGTGTGAAGTATACCTGCATACACTGTCATGTCTTTTCTAATCTGGTATCAGTCAAATGTTAAATGTAGTGCACATGTTTCCTGGAGTCACAGCTTGTGGGTTCTAATCCCATGGCAGCTAAGTATCAACAGATGTATAGCCTAATTAGTCTACATGAACATACCTCTCAACTCTCATAATTTTTCAGATTGTAATGACTGATTCCCCATATGTCTGGTCCTTGATTAGCAGAAAAATGACATTACTTGGAATGCAGTTTATTGGCAAATCCAATTACAGAACACCTTGGTAGTAATGTATGAGCACACTATGCAAAACAGTTCCCTGTAGTTGTGCACTTGCATTTGTTAGTACTTGTCCCATAGTGTCCCATACTAACAGGTTGAGAGCTATGTATGTGTAACATAATCTATACATGCATTGGATTCACTGTACACACAAGTGGCACTGCACACCTGTAGAAGTATGCATTATTAGTCTGTGTAGTAATATCACCTGTGAGGTCACTAATAGTATGCTTTTCTCTCTCTCCCCACATTTATTTTCTCTAATTTATTATTAAGAAATGTATTACTTTCTTATTATTTATTATTATGGTTTGATATTAATATATTATTTTAAATGAACTGTTATGTTGGCCTTATAGGTTATGTCATACTGGCTTGCTGTTAGCATACTTACCGTTATGTTATTTATTGTTGTATTCCTCATAATATTCCTAATATGTATTTGGATTAATCAATATTATCTTCCACTATTGGTTATTACTTATGTTTATATCTAATTTACTACAGGGTGACAAGGTAAGTCATTTCCAGGCAATCTACCTACTTTGCCTCCACTGGCCGTGACACTGGGGTCCAGCACTTCTGAATTGCAGCCAGGTGGTTACCCCTCTACTGCTCCTGCACTACCTGTGGTGTTAGGTATTTCCACCACACAGGCTGGGGCTGGACCCCCCACTGGGAGAAGAGGTGGAGGGGAAAATTTGTCACCCATCAAGAACTGCCATGTTTGGCGTGCAGACAGGTTCATAGAACTGTCTGTGGACAACTGTGCTGGATACAGGTCATGCTCACCATCCTGCTGGGGCAGCCTCACCCCGGACGCCAGTCTCCACCACTGCCACCACAGGGGCAATGAAGAAGTAGTGCTGCAGTCCTATGGGTGAGGGCTTGAGTCACACTGCTACCTTGTGGATGCTCATGGGACTGGGATTCTACAGCAGCCTCTCCATCCAAGGTGTTCACCTCATCTTGTGTCACACACCAACCATGTCTGATGTCTTATCTGTCTTGTCTGTTTGCAAAAGCTTCCTCACCTTCCCAACTTCCCTCCCCCACCCATACCTGTGTCACTTCCCCAAAATTCCACTCTCACCTTATAAAAATGGGCACCTGTCTCAAAAACAATATTGTCCCACAGAAAGCTTTCCATTTCACACGTGTCCACTGGACACACCTAATTTGGTCCAACTGGCTTGCCAATGCAGTTAGGTTGTTGTGACTCCTCTCTAGGGGTCACAGTCCAAATTCAGCTAAAAAATCTGTCACAGTGCACAGTTGTTGCTGATGAAGAAATGGATAGCTATGGTTCTTTGCACCCATCCTGCACATCCCTACCTGCCTTTCACTATGTCCCCCCCACTTGCACCCCTTTTCACCACTGTCCTATCTCCCTATTTTTCTTTTCTTTAATGATTTTTTGCTCAATGAGGACCAGCGAGCCTCATCATGTAGCTATGCTAAATAGCACTTCAATGATATATATTTTTGTAAAGATATTAATCAGGTTCAAAATGCACACCTACGCCCTATTTCGGACCCAGGACCATCACACCTGCAGAACAGTGGCTCAACCCACCAAGTCAAACAGCTGCTACCTAACAAAGGTGTTTTAATGAAAACATAATAATGCTCAAGTTCTTGTCACTAAGTGTGTTTAAGTGATGCCTCACATTGTGCTGCACCGTGCAAACCAGCTAAAAGAAATATAGAAACGTAATACTGTAATTGGTACTTTAGTAGGGAAATACATCACTATAAAGCCATACACATAAGCATGAATGTAAGTGAGGTATCTAATAGCAGGTAACCCTGCAATTATATGTACAGCATGTAAAAATGCACTTGTTAAAACATTACTGTAAACATAGGATTTGAACTGGGGCTCTATTAGGGAAATAAAGCACTCTAAACCCATTCACATAATAATATATGTAAGCATACATCTCAACCTCTTATTGCAAGAAATATGGAAAAATCCATAAATAAAAGAGGGACAAAGGCCAAAAATGGGGACAATGTTTAAATATTGCTCTTACAAACTTAGAAAGATGCTAGACAAGCAGCTACTGTTTTAGCATGAATCTTCTGAAGGTTATGAAGTCTGAAACAAATGTCTGTCATTGTTTTCTGACTTCAGTCTTTATTGTTTAACACAAATTTGCCAGAAAACTACAATTGTATGCAAAAGATGCAGAAAATATGAGGCAAAATGTGGACATTATGTACATTTGAGAGGTATGTGTGTAAATGCAGTCTATAACAGCAGATAACTGTGGAATGATATCTATAACATGTAAAAATACACTTGCTGTCTGAGTGACACTGTAGCTCAGTCTGTGAAATTCATTGAAAACAATACGTTTTGGCACACATGGTCCTGGGTTCAAGTAGAGCTACCTCTACCAATGAAAATACATGCATGTGGATATCAACATTATAAATTGTGATGTGCATGTCTGCCTTATCACCTATACATCCAGCCAAAGCAGTACAGATGGAATGTCTGCATCTAGGTAATGGAACACGAAGGTCTACAGTTAGGACCACTGTTTACTCCTAGTACAACACTAGAGAGTGCATAGAATGTCAGGTCATGCATTAGCCTAAATTCCCACAGGGTTTTGAAGTGTGTACTGAAAGTGTGGACCAGTAATATGACACCCAGGCCACTTGACTTTGTACCTGTCTAACTGTGTGACATAATGGTTCATTTACCCCCTTACCTTTCTCTAAGACACACCAACCATTTTGCCTTTGATTGTGGTACTGATACTGTTGACTAACATACTTACCTTAAACGCATGCCTTAATTTCCAGTGAAACAGGTAATCTCAGTCTGCCACTGCTTGTACAACAAGGCTGCCACAGGTCCCACACTTACTCTTATAACTTGTTGCCCTCCAAAGTGTTCACCCTCTCTGCTGATGCCTATTGCCTGCAGCATCAGCTTCAGCTTCAGCCTGTACCACACACATCTGTATGTAAAATGCGCTGCTACAGGTGTACTACCTGCGATGATGTAGTATTTTTATGGCAGTAATTTCCAGCACAACATATGAGAAATGGGTTCTAATGTAAATGGAGGCCTTATATCTTGTTCAGTGGTTGCATGTCATTGTCCAATTATACTGAAAATCAGCTGTGTTGGCTGCAATTAACATTTCAGAAGCACAGATTGGTTAAGAGCAATCACCTAGTAATGAGAACCATGTTAAAAAGGCAAACAGCTAGCTAGGGGACCATTGTGCATGAGAGTTTCTTCACAGGATAAAACACATTCCCACAACCTTTATATATCTGCACGTATCAACAGAGGAGTATTGTACTCCATCAGGTATGTAACCCATTTGTTTACAACATGATGCATATGTGTGAATATAGTTAGGGGGAATATGGATTACAGTATTAAGCATTTCCTAGAACTGTAAGGATGACATGTGACTGTTCTCAAGATTTGTTACACCTACAGAGGAAGTACAGTACATCAAGGGTGGAATTTTTTTGTTAATGTGGCACACTGGTCCCTTTATAGTGGCTGGAATAAATATCACCCTGCTATTTGTTTGGCACTATAGTTTTCACATATTATCAGGGGGTTACCCCTAGGGGCCACATTACAATGGACTCCTGTGTTGGAGTGTTGGGTGAGTGAGCATGCATCAGTATCTGTCTGGGTACAAACAGGAATAGCTGACTATTGTTAGTATCCTAGTTGTATCCACACCCTTAGTATGTTTGCACACTGTAGAATATAAGACGAGTAATCAAGCAGGGAATACTGCCAGCCATTTTGTTATTACTGCATCTATACATAGTGTACTCCCATGTATGTGATCCTGACATGTGTTCCCATTTTGTTGTCTTTCAGGAAAAATGTATGCAAGACACCGGGGTATTTTTATGGATGCTGAGAATTATATCATACTGGAAGGCCTGCTTCAACACCATGAACTCCTGCTGTCCAGGGGGAGGCAAAACTAGGAACAGTGGGCAGCACTGTGGGCTGACCTGGTCCATGATGTTAATGCCATTGGTCCCTATGCTCTAGGGACATATAAGCACGTGCAACATCATGTGACAAACATGACAAATGCCACACGCAAAAGAGCAGCAGATATGGCCAGGGTTCAAGGTTTCACAGGTGGGAGGCCTGAATAATCACTGTCAGACACTGAGGAATTCCTAGCAAACCTAGGAACACATGACAGCTACCAGGCAGCCATCACACTGTATGTCATGGATGTGGGTGCCGCAGTTTTCACATCAAAGGAGCATCCAGGTAGTTTGATCAGCACTGGAATACTATAGCATTTAGTGTGGCAAGGTGTATATAGTATTATATGGGTGTCAGGTGTTTGTTTTTTGGGTGGGAGGAGTTTAAATCAATTTGAATCTCATACTCAGATTTTGACCAGCGTAACATCTAACATAGCTCCTACTGTGAATGAGATATATGGCTGTGTTATCTTGTTGTTGTGCAACAGGTACTGGTGTTTACATTACCTCTCCCTCAGCTTTTCACAGCACCATCAGGAATTGGACACAGCCATGATCCTGCTCCTGCGCCTGGTAAGCACAACACTGTTTTGTTAGAGATGTAGATTTAATGCAATGTATTCCCTAAAGTGTTATTCCAGGCCTGCTGGCTGGATTGATGTTCTTTCAGCATGATTGCCAATTGTACAGATATTTTCTAACTATACATTTTAGAGTCATACCTATTCCCTGCAGATGTGACCACACTTATAGATGTGACAGTATTGTCAGAATATTACAGATTGCCATATGTGTCAACTGTGCAGAGTCTTCACAAATGTCAACAATGTACTTTGTTGTTGCTGATGAGCTTGTTTAAAGAGCTTTTATTTACAAGTAACTACAGATGTTTGTTGGAAAATAATGCCCTCATGTTCTACTATATGAGGTTGAGAGTTAAGCAGGTCTGTATTAGTGACAACAGTTTATACAGCTTAACATATATTGCAACATAGTACTACAGAGCATAATAGTGCAGGTATTAATGTACTGCTTTTCCCCTTTTTGTTACAGGTGATCAGGGGGGTTAGTCTCTGTCCCCTTCACAACCTGATGTCAGTGCCTCTTCAGACTCTAATGATGATGGTGGCCAAAGTGAGGCACAGGTGGGGGTTGCAAGGGATGAAGCTGTTCCAGATGTTTACATCCCTCTTCTAACCTCAATATTACCGTACACAGTCAGTATGCCTACACATACCCAGTCCCTGGAGGACACATATATTGGACCGTCAGAGGCTGGGGACATTGAACAGGAATGTGTGGCAACTATAACTGCAGTGACTGTTGATACTGGACATAGCCAAACAGCTGGTGAGGTTCAACACAGGCAGATTGATAGGGGTGCTCATGGGAGGCCTGCTGTCCTTCCACCACCTGTTGCAGGTGTCTCATCATGGATCACTCGGCGTATGTTTCAGGCCATCATGGGGGCATAGGCACATTCCAAAAGGAACTCCAGATGAATGCTCAGGGTTATACATGCAGCACAGTCTGACATCCATGACTGCCTCCACTGATGCTGATCCCCTTGATAGGTTCACTGATGCAGTGGAAAGATGTTAGTCTGAGACAGATCACAGACTATCCATCCTGGAATGCTCATTGTCTGTGATGGAATATCTGGTTAGAGTTGAGTGTCAGACTTGTGAATGTAGGTCAACAACTACATCTGCTGAGAGTTTGCGTGGTCATGCACAATTGCACTCCCATAATGGCGGTACATCCAGCACTCCAGAGGGGAGTGTGCTGTCTGCACCAAGACATGGCAGGGCATGGGCTTGTGACCATGGGCATTCACATGGAGGACATGGTTCCAGCAGACAGCAGTCACAATCAGGTACTATCATGGCTTCTGACCTTGGGCATGGAGTTGCCCGTGCTTGGGGTGGAGGCAGTGAACTGTCAACTCTACCATGCACATTTCAAAAATGTCCAACATACACACATACAGGGATAGCACTGTGCCTGACTGTGTTCATGCATACATTCACACACCACTTCCACAATCAAGTCAGCTACAGGCACACACGGTACATTTCCATGGCCATGTTAACATCCCAGGCTGTGTCCTACATGGGATCCAACAAGAATTACTAACACCATTGGGAACTCCTTGCAATCATAATGTAACCATTGCCAGCATCCCAGCTGACTGGACATCAGCAACTGTTATCCCCTTGCACAGAAGTGGTACATCCATCAACCAGCGTAACTACAGACCTATTTGCCTGAGTAGCCATATATATAAGCCCATGGGGCAAATCATCATGGAGCTGATCAGCAAATATATATATATATATATATATATATATATATATATATATATATATATATATATATATAATCTACAAACAGTTGATCGTACACAGTTTGGGTTTCTGAAAGGAAGATCATAGGTTCATAGGTTTATAAGTGTGTACTAGGTTAATGGCCCTGAAGCCTTTACAAGCCTAGCCCATAGACGTGCCCTGGCATCATGCTTTCCGACATTAGTTCCCAGTGCCTCTATCAAGTAGTGCCACTGGAGTGATCCCCGGAGTGAACTTTCTATTTCCCATCCACTCATCAAGATCATGGCTGTTAACCTGGTGAACATGTCTGAGACAGTCACCAAGGACCTGGATGAGGGAACATCAGGGCATACATCCCCCCTGGACTTAGCCAAGCTGTGTGTCTGTATGTCTGGTTGGTGACTGTCACTTCATCACAGAGCTTCTGCCTATGTCCCTTGTTGACAGGAGCAGTATGTGCCGATAGTGTAAATAAGGGTAAGAACTTGGGTAGGATTTTAAGGGATCTAGGACCATTAAGCTACTAAAATTCAAAGACCATATGATTCCATAAGCTGAAGTGAAATGCTTTAACAACCACACACAAACCTGGCTACATTGAGGATAGCACCACTTCCAATTAATGTTTGCAGGACAATGCATGCAACACACACACACTCCAAGTTGGCTGCAAACAGATTAGAACACCTACCTATGTAATCGTACACACTACACATCACAGTACTTAACACATACACCACACCTCAAGGCTGCTATTGCTATCTCTTTAAGACATCTTATGCTTGATGACATCAGCAGGCCTTGTTGTGGTCAAGCATTTGGAGGGCCACATCACCTGCTATAATCAAACTACTGCAAAACCCTACCTCTTTCTAAGTCACTGAGGTGATCATATTTATGTCGTGTAGAGATACACACATACAGAGTTTGTTGCAGTGAGATTAAACCTCTACTTTCCAAGTCTTAAACACTGTGGATCACAGTAAATATTGCATGAGCCACAGCTTAAGTTTGACATTGGAATGGCTGTTGGTAATCTTGAGGTATATGACATCAGCAGTCCTTGTAGAAAAGGACAGATTGGAGGCTGGCATCAATGTACAGGGCCAAAAAGTACAGTACCATTGCAGTTTGTTAGTCAAGGAGGGATTCTTAGTTGTTTTGAAGGGAGATACACGCACACACACACATACACACACACACACACACACACACACACACACACACACACACACACACACACACACGGTGGTCTACAGTGAAATTAGACCCCCTACCTATCTAGTCTTACACACTATGAATCACAGTACTTACCACACATGCCACAGGTGATATCTGCTGTAGACATCACTGCAGGCAAACTACTTGTGGATTACATAAACTAGGCTTGTGTTGAACAGCATCTGTGGCCTGCAGATTGATATTGCTTCTTACTGTTATCTGCATCTAGTAGCCTAGCAGTCATATAACTGTTAATTACCCTAGCTATGGGGCAGTTGCCATTTTGGATCTATGTTGCTGTTTGTATTTGGATGGGCAAGCCTGTAGGCAGGTACAATGTACCCTGTCAATGCATGCATAGACAAAATTATACATTGTACCACATGTTCACCTGTTGGTGTATGTGTGGTGACATCCAGCAGGCACAGGGGTCTGTAGGTAAGTAAGTAAGTGCATTATCTACGGTTGAGCACTTACTTTGGATACTTTGAGCAACATTATATATGTGTCATAGTGTAGCTTTACTCACATTATCAGGGCATGTAGGACAATACAGACATCCACACACATATTTATGTATATAACAGTGATATATATATATATATATATATATATATATATATATATATATATATATATATATATATATATATATATACCATATTTCTTTGTAAATAAGACCTAACCAGAGAATAAGGCTTGGCATGGTTTTCCAGAATGGTCATGATATAAGCCCTACCCCAAAAATAAGCCCCAGTTAAGATTGTCAACAGCACATGACGGACATGTTGAATTATAAAATAATATTATTGACACCTGTTGACTGAGGTTATCATATTCTGCTTGCCATTTTTGGACCATTCGGACACCCGACTTTTTCTCTTTGCAGAAAGTCATAAGATTCTTTCCCTGGGAGTCCTCCATGATTCTTACTGTAACCCTAATCATCACTCTCACTTGCCATTTGAGATCTTTGGCCCATAAACACTGGCAGGTGCACTTTGATTGGTCAAAGTACAGACAACGCGCGTAGAGCACGCAAGCTTGATAACAGATGACTGCAGTTGTGTCTTCTTAAACATTGCCATTTTGTGTTGCCATTCCAGTCTCATAAGTCTTCAATTAACTGCCCCCAGACAAGATAAGTGCAAAAAGAAAGAGCTATTCCATCGAGTACAAGAAAAGAATCATGGAGGATTCCTGGGGAAAGAAACTGACAGCTTTCTGCAAAGAGAAGAAGTTAGATCTCTGAATGGTCCGAAAATGGTGTGCAGTGTATGATCCCCTCAGTCAAGAGCCTGACAAGGGAAATGCTAAGAAGTGTAAGTGTGGCTCAGGCCAGCAACCATTATTTCCTGAGCTGGAAGACATCATCTGTGAATGGATTGCTGACAGGAGAGCAAAGGCTTTGGTTGTGCGCAGGGCTGATATTCAAGCATTTGCCCTTGCAATGGCACCACAGATAAAAATATCTCCAGAACAATTCAAAGCATCACAACATTGACTGGATGGCTTCCTTTAGTGATATGAACTGCCTCTAAGAAGATCAATAACACTGTTCAAGCTGGACGATACTGAAGTTATTAAA